>NC_069001.1:16649499-16656728 GCF_001194135.2 Octopus bimaculoides | reverse complement strand
GCAGTTGTGGTTTGTTAATTTTTTTTTTTTTTAATTATATTTCTTTGATCTGCAATTATTGAGATATTGAGATTTTCCCAAGCGTTTAGTTTATGATGTGGTGCGAAATATTACTGCTGTTGTTGTTGTTATTGTTTAACCCTGAGTCGGTCTTGATCGATCAGAACTTTGGTCAAAAACGTTCCATCAATGACACTTGTAACTTCTTTAAAAGGTGGTAAAATATAATGTGAACACGATTTGGCTGTTATTTCTAAAAACTCGAATGACCACATAGAGACTCCTTCCTTTTGGCGGAGTTTAGCTCTGAGTCAGTTCTAGTCGAGTAAGCATACAATCAAAAACATTCCAACTGTGACCGTCCCGTCATTTTAAGACTGTGTAGAGTCATAGTCAAATGTCTTTGCCTTATGTGAGACGCAACGGCATGATATGAGACTGAAGACTGCTCTTTCTAGTGGATAGTTACAGTCAACCCCCACCAGAATTTGAACTCGTTCTATCAAGACAACCTGATAATGCTAATCATTTCATACTTTGTTCGAACTCTTCTGCCAATTATCCACCGTCTTCAGGTTGAAACCAGCGGTATCCGTGGTGATTCAACAAGCTGTAAGATTGTTGCAAGTTCATAGAGAACCATAGAATACATGAAATAAAATACAATGAAATTTCCCAGAACCTATCAAAATTAGAAACCCCTAATTAAGTTTTATTCTTGCACAATGTTACCAAAGAAGATAATTAATATGTGTACTAATATAAACAACAAAACCACCACAAACCATGAACTTTTTAACAAGTTCAACAATATGAGAAGGAAAGACAACTCAAAATAACGAGACCCCAAGATTCAAAGGCGCAGGCGTGGTTGTGTGGTATAGAGTTTGCTTCCCTACTATATGGTTTTAGGCTCAGTTCAACTATGTGGCACCTTGGACAAATGTCTTCTACCATAGTCTCGGGCCGACCAAAGTCTTGTGAGTGGATTTGGCAGATGGTGATCTTTGTGGTTTCGTCAGTTTACAATTTATCTTTAAAAAATGTTTCTAATGTATCACAAATGTAATTTTTGACTCTGAATCCGAATTTGTTGTTCATTTATTCCAGAAAAATTTTGCAAAAATGTTACAGGTCTTCGAAGTCTGATAATTTTCAGAACTTTCAGCCAATCAGAAAACAGCGCATTCGCTGCCTCTTCCATCATCAGCGGGGAGGGGTATCGGCATGTCAAAACCTTGCTAGAGATAACAGTCATAACATTAAAATATATACGAATGAAGTTAACATTAAAGCATTCGCGAGCAAATTAAATATTTAAAAGCTTTCACACAGACAAACATTCACATACTTCCCTTTTACATACACACACATATACAGACACAGAATTGAAAAGCTCCCACTACCAGTTTGACATCACCCCTTCCTGTCTTATTCATCAATCACCCCCTTCCTTTCTGATTCATATGTTGTGACGGAGAAAAACACAGGAGTAGACGAAGATTATCTTTCTCGTACCTCCTTCTCCTCCTTGTGCGCATGCGCAGCATCTTTGATTACTATAGAAACAGAGCTTTTCGCCACGGTGATGTGTAAAATACTCGCTTCTGATACTTAAATTTTGCAAATTTTAAAGGCTAATAACTTTTTAATTATGGATTTATAGGGGAAATGAATTTCATTTTCATAGTTAGTATACAAAACTTAATGCATATACCAAATTTGAAAACAATTGGAATAAAATTGTAAACAGTGACGAAAACCACAAAGATCCGGTAGACGGAAACTGTAGGAAACCCGTCGTGTTAATATATGTGTATGTGTGCGTGTGTGTCTGTCTGTCTGTGTATTTCCTCTGTGTGTGCGTGTGTGTGTGTGTGTGTGTGTGTGTGTGTGTGTGTGTGTGTGTGTGTGTGTGTGTGTGTGTGTGTGTGTGTGTGTGTGTGTGTGAGTGAGTGTTTGTGTCTGTTTCTCCGCCTCACAACCAGTTGACAACGGTATTGGTGTGTTTACGTCCCCGTAACTTAGTGATTCGGCAAAAGGTACCAGTAGAATAAGTACAAGGCTTAAAAAACAAGTACTAGGGTTGATTCATTCAACTAAAAATCCTTCATAGTTGTGCCCCAGCATGGCCATAGTCTACTAGTTGAAACAAGTAAAAAGATAAAACAAAAGAAGATATCAAACATATTTTCCCTTTATCAGCTATTCTTATTAGAGCAGAAGAAGTGAAGATGCAGTCTTAGGAGAAAACATCTTTGAAAATTATATTCTTTGTTACACACGCTTGTCCCTTTTTACCTTGAAATATCTTATCTGTTGCATATCTATGTCATGAAGGAAAAAAATTAGTTATTGAACGAAATGAAAGACATAATTTATCTCGAATATATTATTCCTGTTATGGTATAACTTTAACAAATGCTTACACACTGTAACCATATTGTTATTCTCATACCAGAAACAAATGCAAATGGCTGAACTTGAACGTAAAATTTCAATGAACAAAGTACACCAGCGACCTACTAAGCTGTGGATTCTAAAAAATATGTCATTAAAAATATAGGATATGGGACAGATAGGGTTGTATGCTTAAAAGGTTTGCTTGGCTCCTTCGTGGTTTCCAGATCCTGCCTATTGTCTGGTTCATTAAGCAAATGTTTTCTCCTGTAACCTCGAGTTGACCAATACTTTTGAATATGAAAGTTGCTTGATTGAAACTGATCGGATAACGTCGTATGTATGTATATATGTAAGAGTATATATATATGTGTGTGTGTGTATGCGTGCGAGTGTGTGCGTTTGTATGCGCGCGTGTGTTTGACTGTCTGTCTGTGTTTAATTAAAAGTATTTATCAAATCTTATGAACAGTATGTTATGTCTTCAATTCGTTTCGTAGTGTTACATACTGTTATATACGGTACCTAGATGGCCTGGTACCCACACTGCATGGTATGTAGATGGTGGGGTACCAAAATAGACGGTGAGGGAATAATATTATTGTTTGGAGCTACTTCCTCTTTAGTTGGTCGAGTGGATGGGTCGTTAGAACGTCGGTCAGATGCTGTACAGAGTGTATTCCCGTGTTTTGAGTTCAAATCCAGTCAACAGTTTTAAGTTAAAAACAAATTTAAAAGTTGATACATTCACACTAAAAATCGACCTCCGCTGCTTTGTGAGTGGTCTCGCGGGACTTCTCACTCCGCCTTTCGCACCCCCAAAATAGAGTGGTGGGGGGGGGGGACTTAGGAGTCTAACAACCAAATCTCATCTATTATGCTTCACTACGGTGGGAATAAAGCGAAGTGTTGTTAGAAATTTTTAAAAAAAACATTATGCGAAATGCTTCACTTCGCTGTTTCTTGTTTTGTTTTATATTTTTGCAGTGTTTTTTGAGTTCTGTTTATTTATTTTGTTTTTTTGGTATTGAAGTTTATTTTTATCTTTTATTTTTTTTGTTTTACCACTGGGAATATTAGAACAAGTTATTTTGTAAATTTTAAATTAATTATATAATTTTGTTTGACACGCATTTTCTAATGTTCCTATATTAACTAAAATATTAAATATTTTCTACCTTTTTACGAGCATCTGTTAGTTTTAACGACACAGATGACCTTTTATCAGCTTCTTTTACTTTATTTTTAATGGGTTTTTTCATAAAATATCGATTTTATGGCAATATTTGAAGATGTTTTACGAGAATTTTGCGATTTCAACGTGAAATTTATTTATTCATTTATTTATTCTTATTTTTTTTTAATTTTATAAACTTTTTTCCCCCTTTGAATATTTTTCTGTTTTATATTTCGATAACTTCTGATTTTAAGGAGACATTTTTGAGTTATTACGGTTTCACTTGAAAGAGAGTCAGCGTTTGTAGGCTTAGGAGATGTTGTAAGTTTCGGTTCCTTTGTTTTCTGTGTATTTTCTGCATTAAAAGTTATAAAAAGCAAAAAGAAACGAACAAACAGAATGTCATAATTTCCAGGAAAGCGCATCCCGTGTGGAATTGTGAATATAGCTTTGAGAGAGTTTGAATGTGAGTGGAGACGATGGGGCGAGTATTGAGAGTGTGGTGAGGCACACATACACATGCACATACACACACACACACACACACACACACACACACATACTCACACATGCTTACTCACACGCACTCATACTCACACACACACATATATACACATGCACATACACACGCACATACACACGCACTCGTACACGCACGCACACAACCATAGTCGACCGACTCTTTGTGAGTTCTTCCTCTTCGGTCAGTACAATAAGTTCTACCATTATGTATTCAAGGAGTTAGTTTTATACGAAACTAGTCTCGTGCCCAGTCGGTGATATTTAAACTCCCATAACCAATCCTGATCGAGAATCTTACAATCTTCACTATTATCCCACCTCATTTTATTCATTCATTCATTCATTCATTTATTTGTTCACTGTATCAAGGGCTACATTCTCCTGTGAACACAGAAGATATTCTCTTCGTTCAATCCATGGGTGGCAAAATCTCATCAAAGTAGGCTATTTCCGTTGTTATGGTAGTGTGGGAGTGCTCCTGCTTACTGAAAATAAAGCTTTACATCTTAAAAGTCCTTTCGAATGCTTAGCATGACAGATTGCTGGAGCAAATTCAAGTATAAATGAGACAGATCATAGCACCGTCAAAAAAATAAATGCTCCCATAAAAACTTTTAATGATAAGCTGCACCATACTGTAACTCCTGGTAAATCAACATCATGTTCCTCCATAATATACAGATTTTCAGGTCCCAGTAGGTGCACTTGTGGCGGTTAATCAAGCCATTTAATTTAAATGTAGCCACATGCACACCAAACAATCTTTATTGGAAAGTGTGCATCTTCTACACATCTTACCTCGTAACACTTGCAAAACTCTTCTCTTCGGTGCATATCATCTACATTGGGAGCATGGAATACTCTTAGAATATAACTTTTTCCAGTGACAGCGCTTCAAAAGGCAATGAACGCTTGATTTTGAAAATTCTATCTCACAACTGCCTTGCCGTACAGAATTTCTCTAATTCAAGAGGTAATAAGTCGCATAGGTTTCAAACTCCCTCCTAAATTGTCTTTGCATTTCGACTGCATTTTCAAACTTTCAGTAGCCCTTTAGGACAAATTTCCATTTGTTCAAAGCTTAGTCAGGCTCCTTTCATTTTTTTTTTAACTGGTTAAAACTAAGAGGAAATGAAAACGTATTTCAGCTGTTAAAGTGTGTAGACATTTCGGGGAGACATCCTAGTCATTAGACTGCGACCATGTTGGGCCACCGCCTTGAAGAATTTTAAGTACTTATCTTTTTATAAACCTGGCACTTATTCTTTCGGTCTCTTCTATCGAATCGCTAAGTTACAGGGACGTAAACACACCAATAGTGGTGGTGGACAAGCACAGGCATAAAGACACACACACGTACACACACACACATACATACAGACATACACACATTGCCCGTCTGTCTTGCAGCCGCACGGCATTTTTCTTTTTTGTATACTTTATTTTGTCGTATTTGTTTTCCTCGTTGTCACGTACGTTCGGTAGTTATACATATACGCATTCGGTAGTTATACATATACGTATACACACGCACAAATACATTCCTTCTGAACAGCCAGAAACACACATACAAATATATACGCTTTCTCATTCTTTCACACCATCACACATACACACATATCACACATGCAACACACATACTCACACACTATCACACACACACACATACACATATACACATATTCCCACTCACACATATACAAACCTATGTACACACGCACACACATGTGCTCCACACAAATACCAGACCGATACAACGTTTGCCGCCAAATTATCTATTTTAAACGAATTATCTGATTACTTTGTGGAAGAAACATTTCTATTTTATGACTTCTGAATTACTTGACTGAACTGATTCTTTAGAACTGTCATTCTACCTGCTTTATTACACACACACACACACACACACACACACACACATACGCACACATACACACACACATATACATATACGTAGACACATATAAAAATGTGTATATATATATGTGTGTGTGTATGCATATGTATATACAGATACATACGCAAATATATGCATATGAGTGTGTGTGTGTATAAGCATACATATTCTCACACATATGAATATATATATATATATATACATATATACACATATATACACAGGCGCAGGAGTGGCTGTGTGGTAAGAAGCTTGCTTACCAACCACATGGTTCCGGATTCAGTCCCACTGCGTGGCACCTTGGGCAAGTGTCTTCTACTGTAGCCTCGGGCCGACCAAAGTCTTGTGAGTGGATTTGGTAGACGGAAACTGAAAGAAGCCCGTCGTATATATATATATATATATATATATATATATATATGTATGTATGTATGTATGTATGTATGTGTATATGTTTGTGTGTATGTGTTTGTCTTCCCCACCCACCATCGCTTGATAACCTATGTTGGTGTGTTTATGCCCCCGTAAGTTAGCGGTTAGGCAAAAGGGAGCGATGGTATAAGTACTAGGCTTACAAAGAATAAGTCCTGGGGTAGATTTGGTCGACTAAAGGCGGTGCTCCAGCATAGCCGCAGTCACATGACTGAAACAAATAAAAGAATAAAAGAATATGTACATATACACTCACATATGCATACATAAGTGAGTGTATGCGCGCGCGAGCGTGTGTGTGTGTATGTATGAATGTGATGGGGAAGAGAGAGTGGAACATATTTGCATTTGTATTTAATATAAACGATGGCCGACCTTTGATATGTTGATATTTCGAGGTGACAAAACAAGTGGGAAAGGTCTGAAGTGTGTTTCGAATCCATTTTGGTGGTAATATTTCGAACAGTAATCAAAATAATTATCCAAATGTTTGGCTGTGCTGGGTGGCTGCTGATGATGTGAGGATTTGGGGGTTTTTTTTTTTTTTTTTTTTCACCAATAGGGTAAAACTAAGATGGTAGATATGGTTTTTGGCTGGCAACTTTGAAAGTAATTTACGTATTTGTCATGTGATTAATCTTGATCGACGTTGATTCGAAATTTAGTACAGATCTATTTTATTGTTTTTTCAAATCTAGAGACCGTAGATAAAAATGAAAGACATTTATTTTTAAGAAAGAAAAAACAATACGAATGGTTTCAAATTTTAGCACAAGGCCAGCAATTTCGAGGGAAGGGTAA
>NC_069001.1:16644320-16647666 GCF_001194135.2 Octopus bimaculoides | reverse complement strand
CACAGCAAGGTGGAGCTGGGGGTACAAGGAGTAGAAAGGAAACAGAAAAAGGATGGGGGGGTGATAGGGGGTGGGAGAATTAATTTAACAAATGGTGGATGGTAGAATGGAGGAATGACACAAGGGAAGGAAAGACATGATTGAAGAATTTGGTGGAGGTGTGGCGGGGGGGAATTGATAGGTGAATGAATGAATAAACGAGGTTTTAGAGGTGGGTGGGAGGAAGAAAACTGGTAAGTGGCACAAATGAAGGGTGAAAAGGAATAATAGAGACAAAAAACGGATAAAGGAACAAAGAATAAAGAATTGCATTAAGAGAATAAAAGAATGCAAGAATAAGCAAATCGTAAGAATAAAAGAAAGGAAAGAATAGGTCGTAAGAATGATTAATAATATGACAAAAGCAAAAAAGCAGGATACATGCATACAAACATACATACGTACACACACACACACACACACACACACACACACACACACACACACACACACATAAAGATATAATGGATGCAGACGTGACTGTGTGGTAAGAAGCTTGCTTCCCAACCACATGGTTTCGGGTTCAGTCCTACTACATGGCATCTAGATGAAATGTCCTCTACAATAGCCTCAGGTCGACCAAAGCCTTGTAATTTTGAACGGAAACTGAAGGAAGCCCGTGTGTGTGTTTGTGTGTGTGTATCTCTTTGTGTCTGTCCTTCACCATTGCTTGACAACCGGTGTCGGTATGTTTGCTTCGCCGTAACTAAGCGGTTCGGCAAAAGAGTCGATAGAATAAGTACCAAGCTTTAAAAAAAAGTCCTGGGGTCGATTCATTCGACTAGAAAATTCTCCAAAACGGTGCCCCAGCATGGCCGCAGTCTAATGACTGAAATAAGTAAAGATAAAAGATAAAAGATACACCAACACACACATACACACACACATATATACAGACATACACATACACACACATACTCATAATATATAGAGAGGGCGGGGAAAATGAGAAATGGGGAGAGAGAAGGAAGAAGGAAAAAGCGAGAGAGTTACTGTTTTCTATAGAATATGTTTCGTTAATGATCCGCATTGGTTTATTTCAAGTAACGACGACGACAACATTTAGCTGGAGGCCAGGACACAATTTTTTACTGGGGAACAATTTAGTAGTACACCGAAATAGTTTTGTGAAAAGAAGGCCAGCTTCTGATGAATATACTTTAATTGGGGGAGAGATCGACAGGCAACGTTGGCAGCCAGTTCGGTTTTTGGCTTTTTGTACTTTTCCATTTTTGAATTTTTATTTATATATTTCATTTATTCATTTATTGAAAGAGGGATTTGAGGAAAGAGAATGCAAGCTCAACATTTAGTATCTAGTCCTAGAGTTATTCTGGTGCTGCCACCTTTACATAGATAAGTGTGTATAGAAACCCATACACACACTAGCACATATGCATGCAGGCTACATCCATACATTCGCGCATAGATACATGCACACGTACGTACGTACGTATACACACACATACATATATACACACACATACATACACACATACATACATACATACATACATACATACATATAAACACATATTCATATATGCATACTTACATACTTGCTCATTCTGACACTAATACATACATACTTATATATGTGTGTGTATGTGTATGTGTGTGTATAATATATATATATATACACACACATGCATGCATTCAAACACATACATACTCACACATACAGACAGAGTGACAGGCAGGCAAACAGACAGACAGGCATGCATACATACAGATATATCATCACCGCTTTCTAATCTGGCATGGTTTACATGGATCGTTAATGTCTGAATCATCTGCCTTTGAGAGCTTAATGCTACCAAACAGCAGGCGCTTGTACGCGTCGTTTGACTTGGTTGGAAGCCCTTCCTAACGCCAACCACTTTACTGAGTGTACTGGGTGTATTGGATGCATTTTCTCATGGCACCAAAACTTGAGAGGTTGGATAATTCTTGACAAGACAGGGCTGGAGTAACCTCTAGCCCCTACACTTCCACTGCTTGTTCCGCCAACGGCATACCAATGTAGCCTTCCCTCTTATACACTACACCTAATCCTCTTATACGTACTTTTTCTCAGTTCATTTGTACTCTGGTGTTGATGCACACTAGCATACACACCCAACGGAGGTATGTTTAATTCATTTGTTTCAAGTTTTCTCAAGTCTAACTACCCTGCTGCATAGCAGTTCTAACACAAGCGTCTAACAATATTCTTTGCACTCGGAGGAAGCCTCCATAACTGAAGGACAGACGCCGATGAAGTTATCTCCAAACAGAAGATTTGATCCGAACGCTTACAACGGAATGGACTGCGTTAAATGTACCGAAGGACACCAAGTGGTGGTGTCAAACCGGGAAACGGTTTAAGCACACCACCCAAGTAGGCCATGGTGGGATTTAAACTCAAATCATTAAGATCCGAAACAGATACCACAAAACATCCGGTTTGATGCTCTAATAATTCTGCCAATTCACCGCCTTAAACTGATATTTTATTTATCGACCTTACAGGAATGAAAGGCCCGATTTGAATTCACAAACGCAAGGAGATGGATCGGCGTATACTATCGAAATGTGGGAGAAGATATTTATCTTTCACTCGTTTCATGCTGTGAAGTCAAACACTGAACGATCGATCCGGCCAAATCCATTAACTTCAACCTTCATTTCATTCCACCCTCTCATTATCTTCTCGGCTTTAATAGATGGTAGTGAGGCAAAAACAACTCCTACATTCATTTATAAAATGCGAGAAGATTTTCTATCTCATTTTGAATTAACCTACATCTAATTCACGAAAGGAACTTCTATGTGGTAGCTTGAGTGGCGAAAATAGCAGCCAAATCTCTCACAAATCACACGATACAGTATTTAAAATAAAATGAAGGACACGTTGGATAATGTAGTTCACTGACTGTAAAATAAAATAATAATTGGATGGTCATAGCCGGAATGCTTTTGATGACTGGTCTCTTTGATCGGGGTGGAGCTAAAATAGACATATGTAACAACAACGTTGACCGAGAACGATCCTTTATAGGGATGTATAGTTTAAAAGATGGCTGGACGGGTGGAGTCGAGTCCACAATGGATTCTCTTTGACCCGAAGAAATAACCTTTAGGACCGAATGTGGGGCTACTTTGCTACTTCGAAAAATAGTATATGATTAATAAGGGAGTTTGTACGATTTAAGTCGGGGTCATTTACATACACATATTTTTATCTATATATGTATGGGCATACACACAGAAACAAACACACACACACATATGTATGTATATATATATACATATATATATATATATA
>NC_069001.1:16637264-16641772 GCF_001194135.2 Octopus bimaculoides | reverse complement strand
AAAGAGAGAGAGAGAGAGAGAGAGAGAGAGAGAGAAAAAACTTACTTGGAAAAGGACGCGTGGCGTTCGATCATATAATAATATAAATTATATAGAAATATATGCATATATATATATATATACATATATGTACATACCTACATATACATGTATATATACATGCTTATATAGGTACAGGATATAAAAAAAAACGTAGACAAAATGAGAAACGAGAACATAAAAAACAAAACTTTTTTTCGAACAACGAAGAAAACAAACAAACAGAGAAACGAGACATGCAACATAAAAACATTCGCTTCATCAGTTCTCCCCTGTTTTATCTACTCAGCGTTTCGAAGGTATACAAACACATGCATATATATTCTTAAATTTATAAATGTACATACATGCATATATATGAGTATTTATTTTTGAATGGAAGTGAGTATATGTGTGTGTCTGCGTGTGTATGCATATGTGTATATGTATATATATTTATACATGTATGCGTGTTTATGTATATATAGATATAGTGTACATGTGTGTGTGTGTTTGTGAGAGAGAGAGAGAGAGAGAGAGAGAGAGAGAGAGTATACATATTGTTGTACTTTGAGAGGATCATGTTCCCAATAAAAACATATGCCTCTGGTCGATGCAGCTTTTTGTCGTTATATATTGTCATATTCCATGTAAGTTTCGCCTGATCATTCTCTGCCACATGTTGAAGCATTCTAACCCATACTTCCTGCACAACTCCCAGTTTATTCGCACTGCCATTTCGCCATGGCATTTTTGTACGCCTATTGGGTCAGTTTTGAGCATCCACTAATTGTATGTCAGTCTCAGATGATTTTCTACATAGTCTACATAAAGACATAATGGTGATACTGCTGTCTTATCACTGTTACACTTGAGTTGGTTCGTAAAGCTTGTTCTTAAGTAGCAAGAATCAGTCCTTCTGTCTCCTTCCTTAAAAAAACCCGTATATTAACCATCTCCAGGATTTTTCATCAGCTTCATCCATTGTCTGTTGGTCAAACTCTCTGTGTAGGCCTTTCTCTTTCCAATTAATGACCATTTCTGTTCTCATATTGCGCTCCTGGAGGGTCGCACCTTCAGCACTGATCACTTTCCCACTCAGTGCAGCCGGCAACATTCTTTCATCACTGTTCCTCAGATGGGTATGCAAGGACTTGATCGCCTTCACTATACTATCTTCTGTTCCAACCAGTCCTTTTCCACCTTCCTTCCCAGGTAAGTAAAGCCTTGTTATGTTACTTCTAGTATGAAGGCATCCATGCATAGCCATTACTTTCCTTGTTTTTCTATCCCTGTTGACAAGTTCTTCCTTTGTCCATTCCACAACTCCTGTGTAGTAACGTAACATACTTACAGCCCACACGTTCAGCTTAGAATCCTTCCATTCAGCTTAGATCTACATAGCTTTTAAACTCTTCTGGTATATTCAGAAGAATTTTTCTCCTTTGTCTTAGTGTTCATCATATGCCCTAATTGTGAAGCACCAAGATTCTTGTAACCCTTTCCGCTCACTTTTTTTAATCAGCTCATCATTTGGAAGCTGTACTCCACTGCTGTCCACTTTTCTCCCTCTCCTCAGTTCAATAACAGCGCATTTCTTTAGACCAAATGCCATCTGGATGTCCCGAAAGAAAATTCATACGGACTAAACAGGGGAATCCAATTGACCCCCTGCTAACTCTGTAAAACTTCAAATCGTCCATAAACAGCAGGTGGTTGATGGTCTCATGTTTTTTCAGCAATTTGTAACCAGTTCCCATCTTTCTCACAACCATGGAGAGTGGTAACATACAAACAATAAACATTAAGGGTGATACCGGGTCTCCTTGAAAGATTCCTTTCTTGTTGACTGGTCCAATTTCCCTTCCCCCTGCAGTCAAAACTATCTTCCAGTTTCTCATACTATTTTTGAATAAATATATCATAATTTTAGATACCTCAACCATCTCCAGGCATTTCAGAATCCATTGGTGAGGAACCATATTATATGCCATCTTATAATCAGCTCAAGCCGTTGATTGGCTTGACAACCTTCTTCGGCAGTTCCTAAGAATTGCCTTATCAATCAGCAACTGATCCTTTGTTCCTTGTGATCCCTTCTTGCACCCTTTCTTTTCATCCGCTAGCAGTTCATTTCTTTCAAGATGGAGGTACAATTCCTTTCTTGTTATCCCAGTTACAAGCTTCTACATCATAAGGAAACAAGCAATCGGATGACAGTTATTGCCACAGCACCCTTGGATGGATTCTTCTGAATCAACACAGTTCTTCTTTTTGACCATCCATTCTGGTACGATTCCTTGGTGTATTCAGCCTTGTGGGAGTTTTTGTAGTTAAGAATGTAAATTCGTCAAAAACTTGAATAAAACATCCTGAACTAGGTCGGACCAGTTACCTTCCATTTTCTCATCGTGCCAGCTCCGGCTTGAATACCATCCAATGTGATGATAATGTCCTACAGTATCTCCATGCCTTTGAATTCTTCTTCCACTTCGTGGAGCCAGGGTGCCCTGTTGTTGTGTTTGACATTCTCTGGCCAAATCTTCCTCCAAAACGAAGTCACTTCTTTGGGATCAAGTAACTCAGCTTCTTCCTTATCTTCTCTATCCAGAGTCTCGTAGAACAGCAACTGTCTACAGTTAATTTTGTATAAACTGTAGACATCTTTTCTTGTACATTTTGAACTTAACTCTACTCACTTGGATCTTTTGATTTAACATATCCGACATAAATAGAGAGCCCTTATCCACCAGGTTGTGTTTCTTATTCGTGCAATAATTATGTTCTTTCATTGAGCCTCATATTACCTCTCCTTACTCTCAAATCTTACTTAAATCCTGCTTTCTCTTACTCTCCTTTTTCAGAATGGTTCTTTGTTTTTCTGCACTTTTTTTCTCTCAAAATTCCTATCTTTTCTGTGAAGATATAAACAGTGGCATGCATCAAGAAATTCGTTTTCGTGAGTTCTAATCTTAGCTTTACTCTATCATATGATTTCATTGATGGCAACCTTTTCCTTTCCTCGTGGAACTTTACTTCCAAAGAGAAGCTACTTCTGGGCTAATTTCTTCTGGCGACTCTCTAGTTAGAGGTACACTAATGTCCTCTATATATGATAGATTCCTTCCCTGCATGTCCAAGTTCTATACATTCTCCTGTTCTACATCTATTTCTTCTGGACCACTTCCTTTCGCGCTTCGATTGTAATCTTCGCTTGCTCCATCTTCTCAAACCACTTTCTGATTTTACTTTGTCTAATCTGATCAACCAATCTTTGTTCTCTCACCTTCTTTAACTCATCATATAGATATATTTTTTCCTGAGTTCTAGTAACCTTTTCCTGCAGCCTCTTTTTTCTGGCTCATTCCTACTATAACATTCAAACAACAATTTGTTGTTCTTTTTTGTCCATTTTAATCTCCTTCGCTATTGAGGTTCAGCAGTACAGATTGCCATCCAAAATTTCCGAGAGACTTGTCTGGCTTCATTGAAGCTGGTTATCCTGCGCTGCTATCTCCAGTATATTCTCGAAGTACATAAAGACTTATATTGTTAGATGGCCGTTGACTCTATTTGGATGACCGATGATCCTTTAACAGGCTTTGTTTTCCGTCTTACATGGTGTCCAACAAGTACTTCGTTGGGTCGCCCACAGCCCGACCATGAAACAGGTTGTATCGGATTATGCGTTACCAAAAGCACTAAAAGTGACATGACATATTATTATTATTATTATTATTATTATTATTATTATTATTATTATTATTATTTTCCTTCTTTCAGTTTTGTTTCCATTTCTTGCCGAGTGTCTTCCCGATCTATTCTTTTCTGATATCTGGAGAGCTTGCCTGTTACTGCTATGATACGCTGTTTCAACTCTTCTATTATTGTCCCAAATCCTTTCTCTTTGACTAAGTATCTTTTCTCGAGGCAAGATTTGTATCTCTTGTGTACTAACTTGTTTGTTTTCCAGGCTTCTATTCCACTCACATTTTGTCTTAAAGTCTTCACTTCATTTTATAGTCTCTTTTTCCCCATTTGCTCTTTTTCAATCTTTCCCTGTGAGATATCTAATCTTCTAGTGACTGCTACCCCTCCTGCATGGATCAATCAGTTAGTGTCTCCTATATTTTTAATATCTATCCTACTGTTAACAGAATCTACTTTCCTAGTCATTTCTAGCAGCTTCCTTCTTTTGGTATCTTTAAATTCTGGCGATCTTTTCCTTACTCATTACTTCCTGCAACTCATCTAAAATCTTCTGATCTTCCTCACTTAAATCCCTTAAGTCGTTGAAGTCTCTTCCTTATTGGTAGTGCTATTATTATTTTTTCCTTTGGGTTTTTCTTTGGTTTCAGTTATATCTCTTCTGCTGTTGTTTGTCTTTCTCACTGCCTGGTCTTTCTTTTCTTTCTTTTCTTGTGATCTCTTCTACTTCCAATTCTGTCATCCACTTTCTTCTCCTAATAGCATCAGCTTGATCAACTAAT
>NC_069001.1:16635532-16636579 GCF_001194135.2 Octopus bimaculoides | reverse complement strand
CTAAATCAATTATTTATAGTATTTATGATTATCAGTCCACCGTTCTTTTACTTGGTTTTGTTATGGGTTCTGTTAATTATTATTATTATTATTATCATCATCATCATCATTATTATTATTATTATTGTTGTTATTATTATCATTATTATTATTATTATCACTTTCATTATCAACTTCTTTCAATTCTGTTTCCTTTTCTTGTCGAGTGCTTTCCTGCCACCCAGGGCAGAGAAACGCACTGTATACATTTGTAGGCCATTAAAATAATCACACCAGGTTTTTCATTTACAAAGTCATGTGATAAAAACGGAGAAGAAAGACAGAGTAAAAATGAAAAATATAAAAGTAAACAAAGAAAAAAGGCAAAAAAGGAAAGAAAATTCACAGCGACAATACTCTTCTCAATACGTGTAACGTAACAGTTAATGCAATCTTTTGTACCTCTTGCATGGATGTTAATCCAGGGATCATTCTTAAATAACTTTCAGTTCCTTTTTTGATCATTCCAAGTGCTCCTACAATCACTGGTGTTGTAATCGTCTTCAGGTACCATCTTTGTTCCTACTACTTGCTTAGTTTCGACTTTTGTCTTGTACTTGAGATTATTATAAATATGTGAGGGTTGGAGGATATAGTAAGAGGAAGAGAAGCAGCTTGGTGAATAGACCCAATTCTACAGGTCTGTAAATAGGTTCGGCAGATGGTGAGAAGGAGATCAACAATGGGGCTTCGTATTCCTGTCAGCAGAGGTCAAATGTGTTTACTACTACTACTACTACTACTAGCGATCAATGAGAGCACTGAGCTTGGCCTTGCGAAGAATCAATTCAGCTTCTTCTGTTTTTAATTATTATTATCATCATCATCATCATCATCATCATCATCATCATCATCATCATCATCATCATCATTAGGGTGAGCTGGCAGAAACGTTAGCACGCTGGGCAAAATGCTTAGCAGTATTTCGTCTGGCTTTACGTTCTGAGTTCAAATTCCGCCGAGGTCGACTTTGCCTTTCATCCTTACTGGGTCGATAAATTAAGTACC
>NC_069001.1:16630901-16632209 GCF_001194135.2 Octopus bimaculoides | reverse complement strand
GAGCATCCAATAACACTGTATTTATTCCACGTCCTCGCGTTGTTGTGTTTTTTCGTGTTTTTTCGTGTTTTTTCTTGCTTGTTCATGTTTGAATTGACTATAGTAAGATATGAGCTGGATTGGGAATCTTTAGGCTGTCAAAAGACAAAAAGAAGAATTCATAAACAGGGACAAAAATGGACCAGAATGGACAAGTGTTAATTGTTTACATGGCCGTTGAATATCTACGTGTTGTGCTTACCTGTAGTTATTCAGTGCTAAAACGTATACTAGTAAGATATAGAATATTAAATATTAAATATTCAAGGTGTGGCAATGTGTTAATTATGTGTTTTTTTTTTTAATGGGTGTTAACTAAAAGAGCTGACATGGATATGTATACGTTGGAGGCGTCTAACGGTGTTATTTGCGTATAGTTAAATGGGATAACCAGTGAATTTTAATTAATTTAATATATTTAATTGTATAATACTGCTCTACTTTGGTCGTAGGGAGGGCGTTATATCAGTTCTAGATACAATTACGGGTGTTTGTGTTTAGATACAGGTATCAAGTAGGGGGTGTAAGCATCTATAGGTTTCGATGTATCAGGTTGTTTAGCTATAATATATTATCCGATGGTTCATAAGGGTTTATATTTATATTTATAGTTGGGGGTTATATCTGCTATAGTTGGGGTACTATGCTAGATTGTTAGTGCTTGGGTGCATTTAATTACTTAGTGCTGGTAAGTACGAAAAACTAGTCACACGTGTGTTTTCTGCAAGGTTCTTATGTGAAGGGTTCTTAGATTAAGTGTATAAGTTAGGTTTATGTAGGTTATTGCTAACAGGAGTATGGAGTAACATATCAGTGGTAGACTAGGGTAGTGGGGTATCCATATCTATACCTCTCTATACTCACGCTGAAACAAATATACATACATACACCTACAAACCCACAGATATACCTGTACCCCTCTCCGGATATACATTCACACCAATATACACATGTGTATACATAACTATACACATGCATATCCATACAGGCTTACACACACACCTATATCTCCACACAAGTACACATACGTATACTTGCACATCCACACCTACATGTGTGCGTATACACACAAAAACCCATGCCTTCTTGTATAGCCTCTCATATACATATATATATACAAAAAAATATATACAAATATATATATATACATACACACATATATACACATATATGCATATATAACCACCATATATACACACCTACGCACAAACTTACAAGCACAGGTACCTATATATGTATATATATATATATATATATATATATATATAT
>NC_069001.1:16619882-16622487 GCF_001194135.2 Octopus bimaculoides | reverse complement strand
GTGGAATAACCTACACCAAAATTATTTTTAGAAAAAATATAATGATATTTTTTATTATCTTTAAGGAATAAATCAATAACTTTAAAAACTTCATATATATATATATATATATATATATATATATGTGTGTATATATATATATGTATGTATGTATGTATGCATACATGCATGTTCTATCGCACGTTCGACGTACGGTTACACGGGATAATAATAATGGCCTCGCAAATCGTTCTATTCAAGATTCTGGTAATAACCCTCGCCAACATGCAACTCTCGGGTTTACACAGGCTCAAATGACCACTTTCTTTATTTGGCATTACGGCCACAACACAGAGGGGACACTACAAGGACAGACACAACAGTACAATGGGGACAAAAAAAACATAGAACGAATGATAATGAAGAAAAGAAATGGTTGCATGAGCCCCATTCCCATGCAGTATCATTTGAACGTTTATATATACTATTTCTATTTACCATCGTTCACTTTTTCTGTTATTTTTTTCTCTAAATTATCTTTTTTTCCTTCTTTTTTTTGTCTTTTTTGTTCCTTTTTTCCCTTTTTCCCCTTGTTTTTTTCCCGTTTTTTTTTTCCTTTTTCTTCCCCAAAACAATTTTACACTTTTTTTTCCTTTTTAATATTTCATGAAAGGCTCCAAGTCCTTTAGCTCGATTACTGGTGGCAGTTCGTCGAACTCCACCAACACTCCGGGCGGGTCAGTCTTGTCTCCGAACGTCGATTTCAACCATGTAGTCATTTACTCAGAATAATCCCGCAGCAAATATGTTTGTGGAGTGAATAAATATATATTTATACATAATTAGGAGAAAGTTATTATTTATCAGTGGCCAGCGTACCAGCAAGACCGTATTAGTTAATTCATATTTAAGTATAATTATAAAAATATAATTATAATAAAGGGCGCTGAATTGACAAGGCCTGTTCGCTAGAAATAGTGACCAAATAGACTACAAACCACTTAAGTTATTACTCCGTTACCACAAGGTTTTAAGCGAGGAAAATAGACAGAAAGGGTTTATAAAATATTGTGGACAACCCTATACAGATACACACACACACACACACATACGTGCACTTAGACATAACATACGCGCAAACACATGCAAATATATATACATAAATATAGATATATAAACATATATTTACACACACGTATACACTCATCAACATATTTATACAGATACATACACACACACACATGATATATATATATATATATATATATACATCTCTTCGAAACGCCAGTGTTAGAATAGTGGCAGCTGATGAAGGAAAATGTTCTCTTATGTGGCCTGTGTGTTTTCTGTACTCTGGTTATTATTTTTTTGTCTACGTTTTGTTTGCAACGTCCTGTACCCAGATATGCATTCATATATACAGGTAGATGTAGGTATGTACAAACATGTACGTATATATGCATATACTCATTTATTATTTATATATGTATGTATGTATGTATGTATGTATGTATGTATATGTGTGTGTGTGTGTGTGTGTGTGTGTGTGTGTGTGTGTGTGTGTGTGTGTGTGTGTGTGTGTGTGTGTATAAAGTCGCAAGTGAAAGAAAAAACAAAAGGAAAAAAAAGAGTAGAAATGATGACAGCAATATTTGACAGCGAAAGGTAAGGTGGAGGGGAAGGAAAAAGGAGTAGAAAGAATTGAGAGCAGGAGGCAAGAGAAAGGAAGAGAGAGAGAAAGTAATTAGTGTAGGTTATATAAGGGGGGAGCACACATACACGCACATCCAGCGATCCAATTTTTATATGGCAACTTCAAAGAAACACGTTTAGTAGTAGTAGTAGTAGTAGTAGTAGTAGTAGTAGTAGTAGTAGTAGTAGTAGTGCAATGCGAAGGAGGAAGACGTGGAGAGAAAGGAGGAGAGGAGGGCTGTGGTGAAGTGCATTTAATCTTTGACAGAAAACACGAGTTAAAAACCCGAAACAGGAAACTCTCTGCATAGAATACGACAATCGTCATTAAGTTTACTGGACAATAACAGAGAAATTGGAAGCAGATTGCGACGGAGAGCAGCACACCACACACACACATATGTGTGTGTGTGTGAATGTATGCATACATATATACATATATGTGTGTGTCTGTATGTGGTCTACGTATACACACACACACACACACACATATATGGAGCAGTCAATATATATATGGAGCGTGATATGTAATATATATATATGTGTGTGTGTGCGCGTGTGTGTGTGTGTGTGTGTGTGTGTGTGTGTGTGTGTGTGTGTGTGTGTGTGTGTGTGTGTGTGTGCATCGCTTGTGTAGGTGTGAAACTGTGCGTGTGCGTATATAGGTACCTGGAAGAAGTATATATATATGTATGTATACGAGTATGTATGCGAATCTGCGCATGACAGTATGTAGGGTACTTTTAAGGACGAGAATAACTGCTTTTCTACATATGAAAAATGCAAGCACATGCGAGTGCATTTATATGTTTGTGTGTATAACTATACATATACAAAGTACATATATAAGCACACACACACACACACACACATACATACATACATACATACATACATACATATATATATATATATATATATATATATATATATA
>NC_069001.1:16616269-16619738 GCF_001194135.2 Octopus bimaculoides | reverse complement strand
GGTGGAATATGTGTGTATGTGCGTGTGAGTTCGTTCTTCTGGTCTTTTATATGTCTCGCTAATGGATAAAAAAAACTGGTTTGCTGCCTAGAGTGAAGGTTCTTTCATTTAGATAACATTTGCTATGTATGTGTGTGTAGAATGTCGGTTGGATTGATGGATCTGCGCCATTTAAAGATTTTTTGAATGGACGATTGATAAATTTGTGTTTTGTTTTCCCTTTATGTTGAGGTGGCCAACATCACAATTGTAGAAATTTCTGTTGATGTTTAAATTTTGAGATTCTGTCCTTAGTGGTTTAGGTCTCATCTCGCCTTCAGTCGAGTAATCCAGATGTGGTGTGTTTACTGTTACAGAAGACACATTGTACACCACTGGTTTATTACCTGCAGCCGAGTGTTATATTTTTGGTTATAAATTCTTTGTTACAAGTTCTAACATTGAATATATTTTCAGCCAGTCTTTGGTACCTGTGACATATTTATGCATCCCAGGGAAATAACCAGGTTAATGATAGAGATGTTTCTAGTCTTCCTTGTATTTATTTTTACTCGTTTTACAGTCCATTAGGAACATTTATTTTGAACAAACTTCATCCCACCACTGACTCAGATATATTCACTCTGTACTCCATCCGAACATCCTTTGAGAATGTTGTTACCAGGTCAAGGTGGCTTTTCATATCATACATGTTTTTATCGCAGACTTTCGGGTCATCCACAAAGAAGCTGTGTGTCAGGTTGATGGTTCTGTCTTTATATGAATCAATCATACACTCTACTATATAGAGGGTTCACTACCAATGTAAACATCAACACACACCGATTGTACCCTTGAAATAAATTCCTACAATACTTTATCGTTTCAAAAATAAGGAGTTCACTGCCAGTATAAATATTCATCACATACACAAATTGTCCCCTTGAAATATTTTATCCTATCGGAAACAATATTGCAATTATTTCTTGTAATCCACTTCCCGAAGTGTGACCAGGACAAAGACGTCTATGGCTTTAGTTGCGGTCACTGGAACTTGAGCCTATTGAAGGATCTCTAATATCCACAACAGAAATACCTTCTTCTATTCTAGCCAGACCAAATCCCTTTTATGTTATCATACCTCTGACATTACAATTTGGTTGATGAAGAATCGTTCACTACGTCCCCATATTTCTCTCTTTCCAGCTACCTGTTTGTCTGTGGGCGTTAGCTCAACTACCGCAGTGATCGTAGAAGACTAAATTAACCAAATACACTGGTTTCAGGCTATGTTAGATTCTACCATTCAATTGGTTCACTATTCTCTCAATGTCAACCATTTTGATTTATTTACATCCTTGCTGAGAGCTTCTTAGAAACTGACCAAAGTTCGCACACACACACACACACACACACACACACACTAGAAAGTCAGTTATTTATACGAAGAGACAATTTATTTTTCCTGATTTATCCCTATCCTGAAGGTTTTCTTTCGTCCACAACCTCCAAGACTTCACCATTGATGTTCTATATCACTGTTTCGCAACCGTTATTGACCTATGGACCCCTTTGATTCCTATTTTACTCTACTGGACCTCTTAACCACTAGATGTTTGAAGAAATTCAACAGTATTTTTATAATTAAATATTATTTGGAAATGTATAAAAAAAAATTGTCAAAATATTTTGTGTATTGTTCATGCGGTACCCATTTATCGAGCATTTTCACCTTACCAATCTTCTGCAGATTGCGTGAGACCGTTGCAATACCGACACCAAGTGCCTGAGACATTTCTCTGA
Source organism: Octopus bimaculoides (assembly GCF_001194135.2). Lineage (NCBI taxonomy): Eukaryota > Metazoa > Mollusca > Cephalopoda > Octopoda > Octopodidae > Octopus > Octopus bimaculoides. The sequence goes on along the minus strand of NC_069001.1, from coordinate 16,617,956 downwards.
CACTTTCACGTGGGTTTTGTTCAACAACTGCTTTCAATTGTTCATTGTCAAGACTGCATGAGTGTCCTCTACTTTCTTCATCTTCAAGGCTCTCATCACCATTGCGGAATTTCTGAAATCACCTTCGTACTGTGCGATCACTTGTGGACCCCTCTCCTCAAGCTCTGTTGATATTTGCAGCAGTTTGGGAGGTATTGTGCCCAAGCTTGAACTCATGCAAGAAAAGTAAACGAAGGTCCTTTTTTGTCATGTTCATAATTAAGGGCGCCTATGCTTCAAGAATGTTTACTGTCTGAAATAAGTAGAAAATTATTAAAGAGCATACATCAATTATTAAGTATGTCTAAATTCACCTAAAATATAATTAAAATACTGATAAAATTGCGTTCCAAAACACAACTCTTAGAGCGGACATTATTTTCGGAACAACCTAATAGAAGTATAACCAATTTATTGTCGATAAACTTCAGCCACATGATATCATATGGACCCACAAGGTGTAACCCTGGAACCCCACTGAAAACCACTGCTGTGTATTGTTGGTTACACGGGGAGAATACTTCATTCATATTTCTCCAAACCGCACAATATCCTGGTTGAACACTTTTTTCTCGTTCCATACTTTTTCTCTGAAACCAAACCGTATCTTCCTGGCAAGGAAAGCTTGTGACTTTTAATGACTACGCCCTCATATCTCTGGCAACTGCTGGTTAATTTCCACTGAGTTATTTGATATTTTTTTTCTTTCAGCTCCTCCCTTCTCTCATCACATTTTCTCATTAACTGCTTTTAATTCTTGCTTGACACAGATCAAGGTGATCAAGGCTGAGGAATTATAATCAAGGCTGATAAATTATAATTAAGGCTGATCATTTATAATCAAGGCTGATCAATTTAGAATGATGACTGATCGATTCATAATCAAGGAGATCAATATATTACCAAGGATGATCAGTTTATAATCAAAGTGAACAATTCAATAATCAAGGTGATTAATTGATAATCAAGGTGTTCATTTTATAATTAAGGTGATCAATTTAGTATTTCAAAACTTTGCTTCTATTTTATTTGTTCAATTTTTTGTTGGTGAGAAGTTTAATAATGAATTTGTTGGCATGTGATGAGTGCCACCACACAACTCATATTCTCTTATAAATCAAAGATATTTTACTTCTGTTCCCAAAATTCAAAATGACGGTTTCGCTTTCGTTTTGTTTTTTGTTTTTAATTTTTAACATCAACAAGATAACAGCTTAACACTTGTGAAAAGAGAATATACACGTGTGTCTCTCTGTCTGTATGTATGTATATATGTTATGTATGTATGTATGTATGTAGGTAGGTAGGTAGGTAGGTAGGTATGCGTGAGTGTAGGAATGAATGTATACATATATGCATGTGTGTAAGCACATATGCAAATATGTACGAATATGTGTATATGTAACTATGTACGCACGTATTTATGTGTACGTACGTGTGTATGTGAGTGTATTTATCTTTTTATGTACGTAACTATGTATGTTAGTGTGCGTGCGTTTGTAAGAATATATATCCATGCGTATATACATTTATATGTTTGTATATATATCAATACGTACTACCACACTGTGTATGAATGTTTTACTACCAAAGTATATTTGTGGATGTATGTCTGTAAGTATGTATAATGTGCTTTGTGTGTATGTCT
>NC_069001.1:16614312-16615294 GCF_001194135.2 Octopus bimaculoides | reverse complement strand
TCACTCCTGTGTTATTGTATTGAATCTATCATTTCCTGGCAGAGAAATCGATGACAAGGAATATAAAAAAATACACAAATATATAAATAAATTGGTGAACCGCAGTCGTTGGTAGAATTTGAACTTGGAATTGGATATTTTATAACCAAACTGGCTCATGGACTGAATGAATGAATGAATGAATGAATAGATAAATAAATAAAAATGGCAAAATAAAAGGAATTTTTTATCGTTGAATAGAATATTAATCTTTACCTTTGTTTTTTTTTGGTGGGGGGGGTATTTTTGTGTATTTTTGAAAATTGTATTTGTGTGGTATGAGATTAAGTGATATTCATGCTTTTCGCAATGTTATCGCCAACGTGTTTGAAATGAAATGACTTGAAAAGGGAATCGAAACTGGGCCGAAGGTTCAACTCATCTTAGGGTATCCTTTTGAGTTCTTAGTTTCGCCGTAAGAATATTGTGTAGAATTATCTGTGCTGGACGGCGTTCAAATAAGAACTTCTCTTCAGCGAACAAGAGGCAGGTTCTTAGTTGAACCAGAATCGAGACCCTTGGAGAACAACATGTAAACCAATTTGTAAACAAGATGTAAACTCGTTGGTGAGCAAAAAGTAAGATCATCGCTGAAAAAGGAGTAAACTTGTGGAACAAGAAATTACTCGTTGATGAAAAACTAAAAAAAAACAATCTTTGCCACACATTCTGTGACCTCATCAGTGACTCTCTGTCCCATATATCTCCTCTTCTCCTACTTATTCCCCCCTGAAGACGTAACTCATCGGTAATCAAGAGGTGAGATCCTTGGTGAGCTGGAGGTAAATTCACCGATGGCTTTAAAATTAATTATTATATTTTATGATGACCTTGAATTTGGTGGGGGGGGGGGTGATGTCTACAAAATATTCAAAGTTTGGTTCAGTTTTTCTGAGTTTGATTCTTATAGTGGCATGAATAAGATTCAACATGTATAAAAAAA
>NC_069001.1:16610898-16613869 GCF_001194135.2 Octopus bimaculoides | reverse complement strand
TATATATATATATATCACTGAGCAGCACTAGAGGTAAGCTTTTGTATCAGAGGAACTTCTCATCGAGACTTATGTTGAAGAATACAGAACATGCTCAGAATATCATTGGCGGATCGTCAAAACCAGTGTTTCGACCTCATTTAGTCTTCTCGATGATGAACACATCCTGACATTCTGAGCTAAACCGAAAAAGTATTCGTTCCGTTATCTTAATCTTATACTGTTTCAAATATAAATATTAAATCAATTCTTAGGTCATCTCTTTTACACATATTTTATACATTCCTTGATTCATTTAATAATTTCTTCCCCAAAGCTTGCTCAGTTTCAACAATGCGTGATGTTGAGAAACACGATAATTTTGTCTATTTTGGTTCACACTCTTAGGTATAACGTTTTATGGTTTTGTGGTGATCAAAATTCATTCGTTCTTACTTAATAATGCATGTCATTTGAGTTATAAGTATTCAATTAATCCTTCCTGGATTTCTTTTCCCTAGAACCAAACCTTGGATAAAATGTTTTACTATTTTAATGGTTAGAATTCACTGTTTTCTCCTCTGTCCGCTTCCGTGTATTTTTTATTGCCATTTTATCGTAATTCAGTTAATTCTCTTTTAACAAAACAATCACAATTAATTGTCTCTTCACCTTCCTTGGTTTTACTTCAAAGGAAAATAAATCAAATCTTTTGTTTTTGTCAATTTTTAACGATAATAAGCGTCCAAAATATGTTTTGTTATATGAACAAGAAATTTATGACAACTCAAGCATGCTGAGAAATATTTTTTGAAGTAAATTTACTCGAAAATTTTTCAATTTTTCAGTAAATGACTTTAATATTGTTTCACAATCAATCAATTTTAAGAATTTTCCTTCGGCTTGAAATGCTATCTCATTAAGTTTCCGAAATATCCAAGCTAGATAATCTCTTAGTTTTATGTCTTCTTACTTCTTTAATAACGGCTCCGTCCTCTTCATACTCTTCAAAATTAACTTTGATATCAAAAAGACTCATAAATCTTTCGAAGCAATTTCCTTTGGAGTGCGGGATGACTTCCCGTAAGTAAAAGAAGTCTTACCATCTATTATGATCAAAACATTACTTCCTGAACATGTGATTATATTTGTGGTGTGTAATTTAATTTATTGATTGCTTTATTAATTAAATGAAATAATGTATAACTAAATTCATTTTTTAGTCTAAAAGACTGTCTTTATTAACAATATATTGTAATGATACCAAAACATTATGTCTTCAAATTTTCTACGAGGTTTCATATTTTACACCCATATGGGTAGCATCATCATTATTTTACAATCGACACCAAATTTTTAAAGGGAATTTTATTAACTTGAAACCAAAAACTTAAAGCAATGCAAGTAGATTATTCTTCAGCAGCAGAATTTTCTAGGCATTAGACTCTAAAAATAGAAGAGATTTGTAAAAAAAAAAATGTGAGACATTCTATTCTCAATTCGATGTTCATAACAATCTTCACCTTTCGTCATGAATGTTGGCTGTTCAGCCAAAAGAGTACGATCTTAAACCCGAACCCTAACCCTAAAACCCTAACGCTAAAACCAGTAAAAACGCACGAACGATGTCATAAATAACAGTACCACTGATAGTTGATGTTGACAAACAACGGCACTAATTTTATTCAAGGAAAAAGATCCCATTACACCGCCACAACTGTTGTTGACAAACCACAGCAGTAATTGTTTTCATCTCAATAGACGTCAGTGATTGGTTGAAATTACCGAAATACGACAACTTTAACACGAAATAACTTTAAAAATATAAACTTTTCTCACCAACACTAAGAGTAAAAGATATTATATATGACACATTCTACCAGTGTCCCAAGTTTGAAAGTGTTTCGTTAGAAAACAAATGGTGTCCGCCAAATCAGAAAGATCCGTAGTAAAAAATATGAACAGAAACTTAGAGCTACGATCACTACCACCTATTGTACCCCATACATATAGAGTTCGGCTATAATAAGGGACATCAAAATATTACTAAGTTTTTCAGAAGTAACCAAATTTGAAGTTACTTAAATAAGGATTATTCACAGTAACTAAAAAGTAAATGTCCCCATATTCGTATATTATGGAAGGGAGAACTCAGTAAATAAAATAAAGTAGGGTAAACAAAAACATAAGGATTGAGTACCGATCCACGATAAATAATATCAATATTGTGTTTTAGATAAAGGACTATAAATAGAATATATCTAAATTTTATTAATTCTATAATAGAAAAGCTGCACAATACTATAAGATTTATTATTGTGGTTATTAAGTTTGGTTAGTAAGTCAAATAAAACTATTCATTTATTATTATCATTAGTATTATAATTATTTTCAACAATTAATTAATAAATTAAATGAATGTAGTTACAAATATAATTATTTAGTATAATGAAGATATCTTATTGGTAATTGATATTAAATTACTCATATAATGATGTATTTTACAGTAAATACAAGTATTTGCGCTAGAAAGATTCAAAATATTCTGAATTAATCCACTAAAAAGCACATAGACATATATACACAGACACATATATATTCATATATATATATATATATATACATGTACATATACATATACATACAAACATATATATAAAAATATATACACACATGCATACATATACACATACATACATGCACATACATATACACATATATAACTATGTATACACATCTATTCATTCATACATGTATATATACACATAACATATACACGCATCTTTGTATATGTATATGTATATATACATATCCATACACATATACATATATATACACAGACATATATTCACATATTCATATGTATATATACATATATACATATACAAACACAAATATAAAATACATATAAATACATATACATACATATGTATATACATATTTACATATTTTTCATACATGCACATCTGTACACAGACATATATACACTCAT
>NC_069001.1:16607917-16610888 GCF_001194135.2 Octopus bimaculoides | reverse complement strand
AGAGATATATATTCTCACATGTACATATATATACACACATATATACACATGAACATATACATACACATACACTCATATACATATAGACACATATTTGCATACATATATATACACATATACACACATGTACATATATATATACACACATATACGCATATATACATACACTTATACCCAGTATATATTGTACACAGATATATAAACATACATATAAACATACATATATATATATATATATTTACACAACGCATACCCTATGTATACATAGTTATATACATAGATGCATATACATACGTCCACATACACATACATAGACATATATTCACATATACAAATATATACATACACGTATTATCAATAAATTATATGCACATATATAGAGATAGATAGATATATATATGTACACATGTATATACACATACAAACATATACATATATATGACCACGTGTATATAGCATCAGATATAAATGCAAACAACATATATCCATGTATACATATACATACATATATACAAATATACGATCATACATATACACACATATATATAGCTACATACGAGTACCAATATATACACACTTAATAAAATTTTCTAAACATATATTTATAATAGATAGTGTGCAGAACACTCTCACGTGTTTCATTAAGTAATTTCTTCTTAGATGTTAATATCTGATATAATTCATCTACACAAGGTTGCATTTAGCATCATTAACTTTGTACGATCTAGCATGACTAAGTTTGTGCCAATTTATGATGTACAATTTCTTACTATCGTTCAATTTCCAAATAAATTTACTCATACTAGTACTGTTAAACCTATCTCTATTCCTAAAGGTATACTCATGGTTTGTGATACGTTTTTTAATAAAATTTTCCATTAACCCTATGTAAAAATAATTTTTCCATCCGATTCAACCCTACATCTATATACAATGTTATTTTCTTAACAGAAATTATTAAAATAACATTTATCCTTATATCTACAATCACAATTATTAGCTAGATCATTCTCTGTAATAGGATTATTATTTCTATTATTGTAAAAACTGTCTAATCTTTTATTATTAAAGGAAGAGATAATTCCAAACAAATTTTTAGATACTGAAAAAAATATTCTAATCTTTTTATTATTAATTGTTTTATTATATTTATTTTCTTTATTAAAGTTCTTAGATATAAATCTGTAAAAATGCTTGACCAAATTCGCTGTTATTTGCCGTGCGTAGGGAATAATAAACCAAATATAATTATCTTTATTATAATTTACAGCATTAGGTGCATCTTGGTTGGCATGTGGCGTATACTTACTATCTTTAGATATCTATTTTTATACAGGATATAGTTACTAGACTTGTTCCTATTAATATTGTTACTATTGTTAATCATATCATTACTACTTATGATTAAATTGCATACATTTCCACTATTAGATCCATTCATTTCGTTGTCACCCAATTTTCTAATATTATAATGAAATTTATTGCAATTCTCATTCTTATTACAATATGCTATTCTATTCCAGTATGCTTTCTTTTTAAGGGCAACATTATAATATTCGGCATTATTATTAAAGATTTCCTCATTAGAGGATAAATAAGAAACATGTCTCGAAATATTATTAACCAAAGTTCTTGTGATTGCTCTAGGATGATTACTATTAAAATTGATATACTTCAAGTTAGTGTTGAGTTTATGATACGGGTTGTATAGTCCAGTAACAAGGTTCAGATTAACATCCAGGTAATTAACTGAATCATGTTCATTTTCTATAGGGATAGATAAACCAAATCTTTAAAAAAAACTATGAAATTTTTTTCATATATAGGTTCAGTTTTCTATTGGACTGACTATTAATCAAAAATAGTCTATCATCTCTATAGAGTCCACCTTTAATATCTGGAAATTCATTATGGAAATGATATGATATGTATATACCTACTAAGTCAGTAATCTGGGCAGAATTCGTAGAATCCATGGTTATGTCAAAATAATTATTAGTATTTTTTCTGACCCAGCACCTATTATCAAATAAAACAATGGACTTCCTGGTTTCCAAAATAACTTTAATTCTCTTAAGCTGAGGTTAGAATTTTTCCTAGCAAATATTAGTGCACTATTTAGCACAATATGATTAATAGAAGAAGAAGAATTATTATTAATATCTAACGGAATGAATTTCTATTTTTATTATCTAATCAAACCAATTAATGGCTTCCTAGGTATTGGACCACTGATCTAGCTTTATTATTTCCTTAAGTTTAGGTATATACTTATCTAGAATAATTTTATGTAATGTACCCAGGTCAGAACTGCCTAGACAAATTAATCTAACTTTAGGATTGGAGACGATGTTATCTTTATGATCTTCCAAAACAATTCTGAGCCTCCTAGGCACAAGAGGCTCAGTTCTATTATCGAAATCATAATCACACATAATTTTCTTAGCTTCTAAGTTAGTAGACATTCTTACTTACTACTTTATAGTTACTAGTAATCTCATTTTCCATTAATTCATGATATTTATGAGACTTGTATACATGGATATGAACTGTTTATGAATTAATGATGTATATAAGTCGAAACAAATTGCTGGCTTTTTTGGGTTTTTAATAATTTTTTAATGTTATCTTATATCATGTTCATAGTATATTATGTTATATTATAATAGATATAAATTATTAGATTGTCCATTGAATCTCTTTATTCAATTTATCGTTTGTATTTTGCATTATATCCCTATTTCTATGATTCTGTGTTCAATCCCGGCGCCTTGTGGGGCAAATATCTTCTACTATAACCTTAGGCTGACCAAAACCTTGTGAGTGGATTTGGTAGACGGAAACTGAAAGAAGACCACCGTCGTGTGTGTGTGTGCGTGTGTGTGTGTGTGTGTGTGTGTGTGTGTGTGTGTGCGTGCGTGTGTGCGTGTGTCTGTGTCTGCGTTTGTCCCCCACTACTACTTAACAACTG
>NC_069001.1:16606243-16607894 GCF_001194135.2 Octopus bimaculoides | reverse complement strand
GTGTGTGTGTGTGTGTGTGTGTGTGTGTGTGTGTGTGTGTGCGTGCGTGTGTGCGTGTGTCTGTGTCTGCGTTTGTCCCCCACTACTACTTAACAACTGGTGTTGGTTTGTTTCGTCCCCAAGTACCAGGCTTTAAAAAATAAGCACTGGGGTCGATTTACTCGACTAAAAATTCTTCAAAGTGGCGTCCCAGCTTGGCCACAGTGTAATGACTGAAACAAGTAAAAGAATAAGCATTTCAAATCACAACAATTTTAATTGCTCCAGCTTTATTTTTGTTAAGATTGTCTCGTTTTCGAAGAGTAGACCAATCTTACATCTTCGATGTTAAAATCTTGCAGAGTTTTCCAAAGAAATATATAATAATGTATGTTTGTAAGCATTCTTTATTTGTGAGTTGTCGTTATGTGTGAGAGTAAACATTTGAAAGTCTATTCTAATGTTAAGAAATATAAACGCTAATTGAGTGGTTGAATTAAGCAGAAAAATGATGACGGAAATCATTGTGTCCGTTCTTGAAACAAGGACAAATACGAAAATTAGGAATAATTGAAACACTAAGAGAAAAATCAATAATAATAATAATAATAATAATAATAATAATAATAATAATAATAATAATAATAATAATAATAATGAAGAATATAAAGGACTGACTTCCTTTTAATTATGCAAGAAGTGAGTAGTGTGTTTAATTCTGATTAGGCTACACAAAATTAACAGACACGATCCTAATATTGTAAGAAGCGAGGATTGTGTGTGTAACTATGATGAAACCACTGGAGGTGCTTGCAATGATGACACCAGCACCACTATCATCACCACTCCTCACTTCGCCTAACTGCACTTCTCATTGGTCAATTTCTTTTGACATTATCAACATAATAACATAGACTTCTAAAAACTATTTCAATACCATGAGTAATTCGAAAATAATTTTTATTTTAATCCTTTCCTGAAAAAATTCCCCCCTCCACTCAGTCATTCTCTCCCACTTTCGATCCCAAGTATTTCATTTTTGCTCCAGATTAAATGTCCTCGTTGAGGAATCCTGGGATAGATCCTTATTAATTTATATGAAATGAATGTTTTCTACACAGTTCCTTCGATACAACTAAGCTCAGAAGATTGAATTTTGTGAACTGATCAATGATAAATTTCGTCTTCTCCGAGATGGAATTAGTATTTCCCACTTCAAATCGTCGTAGTTGTTCAGTTTTTCTTCTTTTTCTTTGATGTTGTTGTCATCGGGATATGCTATGTCGATTATCATGCATGTTCTTTCTTATTTATTGCCACAACAATGTCCAGTTTCCGATGTCTGCTCAGGTGATCGTACTAAATCACTGCATCCCACAGGGTTTTGCAATCCTCATTCTCGGTTACTCCTTCTGGGTTTGCTCTATTATTATTATTATTATTATTATTATTATCATTATTATTATTATTATTATTATTATTATTATTATTATTATTATTAAATAGACAATAAGAAGAGTGCGATGCAATTGTAATAGATTGTTTATTGGTTTGAACAATATTCCGACAGCTCACCTATCTTTTCCAAGTTGAAAAAAAAAATGATAACGAAGAATCAGAAAAACCCCATGTTTATTGAAAATGACGATAATCGAATCTGATATAACTGGAT
>NC_069001.1:16603072-16605203 GCF_001194135.2 Octopus bimaculoides | reverse complement strand
TATATATATATATATACGTATGTATGTATGTATGTATGTATGTATGTATATGTTAATGCAATGATTTTCTTCGTACTTATTATTGATTGCTGTTAATACTCTGAATTTCTTAAAATTCTGCATCAGGGTTGGTGAATTTACCTGTCATTCACGAGTATTTACCTGGGATTTATATTCTACATACATTTACTGGTATTTACTTGTTGGAAATTTAACCTTATACTTTAATGCTGAGTGCTTACTTGATATCTGTCAGGATTTTTTAATCCCATTTTTCTCATGTGTGTGTGTGTGTGTCAGGATTTTTTAATCCCATTTTTCTCATGTATGTGTGTATGCGTGCATATTTGTATGTGTATAAGTATGTATGCATGTATTATGTATGTATTATGTATGTATTATGTATGTATGTATGTAAATGTTTGTGTGTTTGTACGCATGTATAAATGTATATATGTCCATAGAGATAGATAGATAGATAGATAGATAGATAGATAGATAGATAGATAGATAGATAGATAGACAGGCAGACAGACAGATAGATAGACTGATAGACAAACAGACAGACAGGCAAAGAGATATGTGTATGTGTAATAGTGAGAGTTATAAATATCGTCGAATAACTGAAAACTGTTAATTACGAAGAAAATAGCTCGTGTAATACTTGTTCCGTCTGAATTACGATGACAATCTCTTGTAATTTTCCTTGATATTAAAAAAATATAAAAATAAATAAGCAGTATTATACCCTGTAAAAGAGATTCTTTGCGATATGTTTATTCTCATATCTCGTTTTGATATCATTTCTGCATGATATACTGCTCAGACAAACAGAAGTGACATGCTTCTGATATATGCTGCAATTTTAACTAAAGACTACTTCATAGGAGTATTATCAAATTCACTCTTCTTGAAAGTCCAGATGTACTGCGATAATGATGAGGAAATTCTTCTGTTTTTGTTACTGAAGGAGTGGAACCTTGTTCGTGTGTGTGTGTGTGTGTGTGTGTGTGTGTGTGTGTGTGTGTGTGTGTGTGTGTGTGTGTGTGTGTGTGTGTGTGTGCTTCCTTTTAATTGTGTTTTCAGTAATCCCAATACTATTTCTCTAGGCAGAGTTTTGAGGCGACATATTAGCTCCTTTGACTCGTACCTTTGTACGACACCCGACAATGAGCAAAGAGAACATCATATTGCTGTAAATTACATTCGGCTGGCGACTTTTACTTCTTCCTTTGTAGTTAGATATATTACTTCCAGTTATCAAAATGGCGGTGTTTTCCATACAACGACAGTTCGGCATTACGTTGTGTTTATTGAACAGTTTGTGGTAGCTGTGGTTGGTGGAGGAATGTTTTCATTAACACTGAGAACTGTCTGGCTATTTTAAACGTTATATTCATACTAAAGGACTGATTCACTAGCTTTTTTATTCTTTTTTCTTTTTAGTGTTGTTATTCTGTGAGTTTCCTCATTATTATTATATATATTCCTGTTTCTCTTTTAAGTTTGCTTTTTTTTTTTTCTCAGCACCTACTTATAATAATGTGCGGCAGCATGATTAAATATGGTTTTGTCGTAGAATATATTAGATGTTATCTTATTAATGTCACAGACATCTAATGAATGTAAGCAGACGGTTAGAATCTCAGTTAATATATCTTCGTTTGGCTTTTCTATAACATCTGACGTGACATCTAAAAAATTGGACGGTGCTTAGATTAGTTCCAACGGAAATTTTTAGAGATTTAATTTCCTTAAATGTTTCAGTTAGTTCCTGGGTGGCATACATTTAGCAAGTGATTTGATCTGAGATTTTGTGTTGAGAGAGAAGCAACTGCATCATAAGAGAGGCTTCAAAGACGGTGAATTTATATATATTTATATTATAGGGAGAGGGGGAGGTTGGGAGAAAGAAAGAAAGAAAGAAAGTGCAAGTAACCTTTGTACGTTGACTTCATCGGATTGAATATCTTACAGTATTTCGACTCTTTACACACTGGGTTCAAATCCCGCCATTGTCAATTTTGCTCTTTTCATTTTCTCAGGACCAATAGTCGACAAATGAAGTAAGTCATGTTTCAAGAATCAAGTCTTCTGTGTGTGTGTGTGTGTGTGTGTGTGTGTGTGTGTG
>NC_069001.1:16601756-16602702 GCF_001194135.2 Octopus bimaculoides | reverse complement strand
TGTGTGTGTGTGTGTGTGTGTGTGTGTGTGTGTGTGTGTGTCCTATGTCGTAGACTCTCAACTCCCGATTAAATCGTAGGGACACCATTGCAATATACAAGTCTGTCTTGGACATCTAAACCTGACGATGCCAATCCTTATCCCGGGTTGACCGCGTTCAATATCTTTCACAGAGATAAACAGTATAAGCTGAGAAGAATTACTCCAACAGTGTTACATTGTTTATCAACCATAAAATTATGGAAGCAAAGTTAAAGTTGGTGTTATTTAAACTCAGGGTGCAGTGAACTAGGAAACGAATATCCAGCGATCTAACGATTCAGCCACTTTACCAGTTTGCTGTCACCATACAGATATACTATGAGAGTGCATCTGTATCGTGCCGTCTGATACTAGAAGGCTGGAATATGTTGTATATTTGTTTGCCTTCTCTTAATTTTGTTTTCTGTGGCCATTCTTAATCTGTTACTAGTAATTTTATAAACCAAGTGTAAGTTGCTTTTGTGATGGGATCGTCGGTGAATAAATAGGCATCTTCATTCTTGGGTCTAACCCCAGTGTGTGAAGTGTGGGTGGACACACAGACAGGACAATATGAGTGTGAATGACTCAACAAGGAATATTCAACAATGACTGTCCATTAAACCTACAAATGGTGCAGGTGCCCATCAGAGACCCGTTAAGTCTTGAATAACTGACTCTCGTGACAATCCCTACACCAGATTGTCAGTGGAAAGACAGACCCTTAGGTCTTACCTTTCCACTGACCCAGAAAAATCTTGACAAGAGGAACCCCTTAATAAATGCAAGGACCAGTCCAGGCTAAGATTATCGTTATCTGATCTTGTATTATTGCAAACAAAAGACATACTCTTTACTCTTTTACTCTTTTGCTTGTTTCACTCATTTGACTTCGGCCATGCTGCAGCACCACCTTTAGTCGAGC
>NC_069001.1:16600984-16601746 GCF_001194135.2 Octopus bimaculoides | reverse complement strand
CACTCACAAGGCTTTGGTCGGCCCGAGGCTATAGTAGAAGACACTTGCCCAAGGTGCCACGCAGTGAGACTGAACCCGGAACCATGTGGTTGGTAAGCAAGCTATATGTCTAATGTATTCAATCAACTTTTCTTACAATTGACTCTCACAGTCACACTATTAGACCAAGGCTTGTCTTTGATGGACTTAATTGTCTACATGTACCTGTCTAACTAACATTTGATTATCACATTCACAATATTAGATCCAGATCTATCTCTGATGGACTTTATTGTCTATATATACCTGCCTAACTAACAGTAGACTATCACAGCCACGATTTGTTCTTAATGTTGTTTACTGTTTATGTGTAACTTTTTAACTTTAGTCAATTCTCTGCCCACCCTGGGTATTAACCTTCATTCCTAAAAACCATACAATTTTTCAAAGAGTTCGTTTCGTATTTTCTTTCTCCAGACTCACATCTAATCTTACGTGAAAAGTTATCAGCAAAATCTTGCTTATTATGATTTCTAAATATTATTATTATCAATATTATTATTATTATTATTATTATTATTATTATTATTATTATTATTATTAGATTTTTTTTCTCATTTTTATTTTTACTTATTTAGTTATTTGGTTTCCTTTTTGCAATTTTCAAATAACAAAGAAAAATTGTCTTGCCCCTGGAGGAACTCCACTGAGAAGAAGAAAAGAAGCAAAAATGTTTTAAATGACTAAATTTTCTTTTCTTTCTTTTAAAAAACAGCAAAATGT
>NC_069001.1:16597864-16599856 GCF_001194135.2 Octopus bimaculoides | reverse complement strand
GTGTGTGTGTGTGTGTGTGTGTGTGTGTGTGTGTGTGTGTGTGTGTGTGTGTGTGTGCGTGTGTGTGCGGGTATGCACACACATGCACGTGTATCCGTGCATATATGTATGTGGGTGTGGCTGTGTATATGTATATATATATATATATACATACACACATATATATTCATAAACATACACATATATAGACACATACATATTTATGTACACACATATATATACATATATATATACACATACATACATATAATAAACCTGCAGTGAAAATCGAGTATATAGTGCGTGTGTTTAATTGGAAAAAATGTGGCCAATCCCAAATATAGTAATATATGTTTCAACACACAATTTCACATCAGGAATGTAGCAAAAGAAATACACACACACACACACACACATACACACACACACACACACACACACACACACACACACACACACACACACACACACACACAACCACACATATATACATATATATATATGTATGTGTGGTTGTGTGTGTGTGTGTGTGTATTTCTTTTGCTACATTCCTGATGTGAAATTGTGTGTTGAAACATATATTACTAGATTTGGGATTGGCCACATTTTTTCCAATTAAACACACGCACTATATACTCGATATTCACTGCAGGTTTATTATCATTATTATTTTAGTGACCTTTCTCTAAGCTCCTTCGTCACACATCTTGTGACCTCTTCAGCAACTTTTTATCCCATATGTCTTCTCTTGTTCTGTGTAGTCCGTACTGTCTTTCTGTGATGTGTATCATTATCTGCACACGTGATTTTATTTGTGTGTGTGAGTGTGTGTGCGTGCGCGCGTATGTTTGTGTGTGTGCACATGCCCATGTGTTTAGTATGTGTTGTGTGTGTGTATATGTGTTTGCCTACAACACCGTTTATATCTGTCTTTTATTTAGTTATTTTACTTATTCATTCTTTCTCATTCTGTCTTTAGTATGGGTATTGCTTGTATATGGGTCTGTGTATTATACCGTTTGTATCTGTGTTCTTTTCTTTTTTCTTTTTCTCATTCTGTCTTTAGTTGTCAGGTTGCGTAGTGCTGTGGAATGGACGGGTGTTATTATTCCATTCCTGTTTTCTGTTGAGGCTCAGCCTGGCTATTACTCAGTCTGTCAGTCTGTGTGTGTGGCCTCTGTAATCTGTGTAAGTGTCGTGTCTGTTCAATATGTTGATTATATCAACATCTATGTCATTAACCGAGCCACCGTGTTCTAACTGAGCATGTTAGTAGAGCACTGATAAGCTTTTCTTCTCCTTGACCTCTCGCCGTTGGTCACCTGTCTGCTCATCTATGCTACATGCCGTCTCTCCAAACTATGTCACTGTCCTGTTTCTCCGCCATCCCTCTGAACACCATATACTATAGACTACATTCCTAATCTTACAGTTTACTTGTGGGTTCATCAGACACACTATGCAGCAATTGTATCATGTGTAGGATGAATCCAGAGCGAAACTGTAAGATTAGGAATACAGTTTATAATATATGGTGTACTGAACGACAGTGCAGAAACAGTACAACAACATACATTGAGAAAACATCATGTAGAATGAGAAGAAATTAAATAAATAAGTAAATAAATGAATAAAGAAAAAACTAGATAAAACACACCGGTAAAAACAGTATAAGTAAACTCATACACGCACATAACACACATACTAAATACATAAGCACACATGCACACATACACACACGCACACAAACACACATATACACACATAAACACAATCACACACACACAAACACACTCACAAACACACACACACATACACTCACACACATACACATAAGCAGATACAGAAACAACCACATTGCAAATAAGGATACATACCAGAGAAAGACAGAATGGAACAAACAGAACAAGAGGAGATACATAGGATAAAGGGTTTCTGAAGAGGTCACAGGATGTGTGATGAAAGAGCTGAGACAAAGGACACTAAAATGATAATTATAATAATGATAATGAT
>NC_069001.1:16596925-16597534 GCF_001194135.2 Octopus bimaculoides | reverse complement strand
ATATATGTGTATATATATATATATATATATATATACGCACTCACTCACACAGAACCAAACACTCACGTGGATTGGTATTTGATAATATGTACTTATATGTGTCTGTGTATGTGTGTGTATGTGAGCATATGTGTGTGTGCGCGCACACGCGTGCGTATGCATGTGTATGTATATATTATGTATGTGTGTGTGTGCATTTGTATGTATGCATGTACGTATATACATGTGTTTATATATACATATACATAACTATGTACGTATATAAGTATGTATGTATATATATGTATGTACATAAGTATGTGCATATAAAAGAAAGTTGCTATATTTAATGAAAAAGTACTGAAGCTATGAGGACGAGAGAAACAATAGTTCGAAATAAAAAATAATAAAAATTATCTCAGCTTTGTTAGGAGGAGATAAGAAGTGGTGGCAGGAGCATAAACGTCAAATTGACATGTATTTATTTTTTATGTTAAATATATATGTGTGTCTATATGTTTATATACGTGTTGTGAAATATCATGTACATATACGTTCATTTACGTTTGTGTGTATACATATATAAGTGTATGTATGTATGTGCCTATATATATATATATATATATATAT
>NC_069001.1:16595649-16596241 GCF_001194135.2 Octopus bimaculoides | reverse complement strand
ATATATATATACATATATATATACACACATACGTATATATATATATATATATATATGTATATATATACAGATATGTACATATATGTATGTACATATACATGTGTGTGTGTTTGAAACATTTTTCACAAACACCACCATCCAATGTTGAAACATTAACATCTGACAAGATGAGGCAATGAAAGGCGGTGTGAGGAAGATGACAAAATGAGGGGGGAGGTGGGGAAGTAGTAGGTATTTTTGTATCATTCTTAATTTTTGCATATATCAATTCTATACTCCCACCCTCCAGCTTATCTACCTACCTCCCCTCTTCCCATTTAAAAAAAAATAATGATAAAACAAGAACAAATGTGTGAATTTTATCACAATGATGCATCACCATGGTAACTAGTTCCATATAGGTTTTCCTGAGTTGAGAAAGAAATAAGGTTTGAAATGTTAATCTGATTCAGAAATGTCTTAGAGTGGTGGCGGCGATGGTGGCGTTGTTGGATGTGGTGATGATGACGGTGGTGTTGGAGATGGTGTTGATAGTGGTGGTGGTGATAGTAGTTGTGGTGGTGGCAATGTATGTGGATTTGTCTGCACTAAT
>NC_069001.1:16594065-16595002 GCF_001194135.2 Octopus bimaculoides | reverse complement strand
AAGTGATGTGAAAGACAGTGGTGATGGTGGTGGAGGGGAAGGGGGCGAAGTCAAAGGTATTGATGGTGGTGGCGTCAAAAGTCTGCATGGTGTGTGTATAGCAGATGTGGTAGCGATGGTGGTGGTACTGTTGTTTTCGATGAAAATTGTTCATTGCTTGAAAAATATTGTTCAAGTTTAATAAAATCTAATATGTACTCAATGCATGAAATGTCATTGTTGGGCCCAAGGCCTAATGAAGAGCCCTCCACAGGAGCTGGCTTAAAAGCAAATAAGTAACAAGGATGTCCAGGTATCAGTGCATTACATATTCTTTTATGTAGATCTGGCTGATTTTATGGTCACAGTAAATAGGGGTAATGAAGAGCATCTGGCATTAATTTAATTTATCACCACCAACAAGAACTTAACTGTCAATTCCCAATGGTTTTAATTCTAAGGGGATGTAGACTACTTGCTGCATTGGGTCTTTTGAATGCAATAAGGATAAAGATGAATGTAGCTTTATCACCATTCCTCCTTCTTGACCCCCATTGTTTTCTTCTGCCGCTCTAAATTATAATAGGTTTAGGTATTTTTCCTTAAATTCATTCTGCTACAATAATAGCAAAAAAGAAGCAATGTAATTATTTTAGTCTCTGGTATTGATGAAAAATTTGCTAAAAAGTTATAAAGGAGTATCCTGTATGTTGGAAATCTATATGATCGTATGCGTCCGAGGAGAGCGGTTTAATTCAAATTGATGTAATGTTTGCATTGATCGATTAAATGGAGCCGCTTGAAACGGCTGTAATGCACTGGACATCCTTCTTACTTATTTGCTTTTTATTCACCTAACTTCGAGCTGTGCGGACAATACCAGACTGACTTCGTGCCTCAACTTAAGTACCTAATTTAACTGAATCTTAATTGTATATATGTGTGTGTGTGTGTGTGT
>NC_069001.1:16590079-16593696 GCF_001194135.2 Octopus bimaculoides | reverse complement strand
GTGAGTTCGAATCCTGGACCGGGCTGCGTGTTGTGTTCTTGAGCAATACACTTTATTTCACGTTGCTCCAGTTCACTCAGCTGCAGAAATGAGTTGCGACGTCGCTGGTGTCAAGCTGTATTGGCCATTGCTTTTTCCTTGGATAACATCGGTGGCATGGAGAGGGGAGGCTGGTATGCATGGGCGACTGCTGGTCTTCCATAAACAACCTTGCCCGGATTTGTGCCTCGGTGGGTAATTTTCTTGGTGCAATCCCATGGTCAGTCATGACCGAAGGGGATCTCAGCAATATATATATATATATGATTTACTTTTCCGTTAGCAACAAAATGAGGTACGCCATCTGATGAGAGATTAAATATTGTTTAGTACATACTTTATATAGTCATGAGCTTTAATAGTTTCATACATTAAAGATATTTTCTCGGCAGGCTTTGAAACATACCTAGTGTCTCCAAGTAGTTTTCAGTCTCTGGGCACATGGCCTATACAAGTTACAAATCAGAACAACAGAGCAAGAGAAATCACGAGCGAAAACGAGATGAAGGTGAGTTCAAAAAGTGGAACGGTAAAAAAAAATGGTAAAATGAAAGGAAAACAGGAAAAAAATTAGAGTTATTCCCCTTTTGACTATAAGGTCATAAGACTAGATGGTGTCGTAGACTTTAGATCCCTTCTGTTTATTCTACACCATCTAGTCTTATTGACTCTACATTCAAAGAAGACATAACTCTAATTCTTTTTTTCTTTTTTCTTTTCTTTTTCTTTTTTCCTTTGTTTTTCGACAAAGCTGTGAGGAAGGCAGCTCTTCTCGGTAAAAGATACACTGAAATAAAACTTACAGTCAAACTAGTACCAGTTACCTTGCAATGCTTGTCACTGGAACTTACTATGGACACCAAGACGGTGATAAAAGTATTGTACAAACTTTTGCCACTTAAATCCAATGATGGAAAAAGAAAGGAAAAAAGAAACAAGATGGCACAGTGAAGATTTGCAAGACATTCTGAAAATTCACCATCCGAGATTCTTATGTGAAAAGATGCACACACTTGGGTGTATGCATCGACAGCTCAACCAAAACACCAACTCAATCACATATTTACAAACACCAGGACGTCTCAAAAAGTTTTGTCGCTTTGTTAGCAACTGTCTTGAACTCACTTAAGGAGAACTTAAATAAATCTCAAAGAAAACATACATACATTGTCACATTATATCCTTTTGGCAACAACTTTTAACTGTTATATCTCTTCTGCAACATCTAACCACCAAGTGTTGAAGTGCATCAAGTTTGCTTAAACATGGCAAATAACATCATGAGACTTGAAAAGTAACTCCCTGAGAGACATCCCCAGTCTGATTACCCAAAGAAGTTGCACAACTACCACAACTTTTCATCAGATGAAGGGATGAGTGCACATCATCATCAGACCATACTAGGGTGTATCAACAGAAAGCTCCAAGGTGATAGCAATATTGATAATCAAAGCAGTCTATCATGGACCAACAACCAGATTGCTCTCACTTTGAACAGTCTCTGTTGCCAAACTGCCAAATTATGGGGCAGGGTGTAAACACACCAACTCCAATTGTCAAACAGTGGTTGGGGACAAACTCAGAAAGAAAGATACACGCACACGCGTGCGCTCATATATCATCATCATCATCATCATCATCATCATCATCAACATCCTTTAGCATCTGCTTTCCATGCTAGCATGAGTTGGTCGGTTTGACAGGACCTGGTCAGGCAGAAGACTGCACCATGCTTCACAGTCTGTTTTGGTAAGGTTTTTACGGCTGGATGCCCCTCCTAATACCAACTACTCTGTAGGATGGACTGAGTGCTTTTTACATGGCTCCAGTACTGGCAGGGTCAGCAAGTAACTTGCATGACAAAGATCCTTTGAGAGGGGATGTTGCATTGGAGGAGGTGATCTTGTGCTTGATGATAAAAGGTTAAAGTGTGACAGAGACAGAAACAGGTGTCTTGCTGTAGAGATACATGGTTACCCGGTCAGTGAGAGAGAGAGAGAGATACGATAAGTCTTACGATCAATTTATTCAATATGTACCAAATCATATATTATCTTATCATTTATTATTTATGATTTTTTAATATTTAAAGTTTAAGTTAAATGCATTTAAAATAAAATTGAAATTATAGAATATAAAATTTATACTTAATACTATTATATTATATTATATTGTATTATGTTATATTATATTATATTATATTATACATTAAACTTTATTAGTAATATATGGAATTACAATAAATATAATCATTCATTTAAACTTACAATAAAGTTAGTCCTAATAAATTACTGTTTTAAAATCTATTATATCAAAAATGTGCATCACATGATCAATGGGTAAACAATGCAAGAATCTTGTGTTCACGTCATCATTTATCGTGTTATGCTTTCATAAGAATATCATTTATTTTATTTTATTTTATGTATTTCCTTTATTAACTTATTTATTAAAGAACATTTCCTAATAATTAATAAGTTATAAAGTATTATGTCTATACGTATTTTATAATATATAAATAAATGCAGATATATACATACATTTACTCATATATATTCACCTACATATATATAAATCAATATGATAATATATAAATTAATATATAGTTAATATATAATTATTTATTCCTTCAAATTAAAACTTATATATTTGATCTAAATAGTCAGAGCTTATATAGATTTATATTATAATATCACAAATAAAAATAGTGTATAAGAAAATCTACCTACATCTTTAATATTATATAATTCAATATTATTTGATAAAATATTATTAATAAACGAAACATCATAATTAATTAATAAAAATAATAATATATAAATATACATATAAATTCAGAATCATACATATATATACATGTATTACATTTATTTATCAATATTAATTTATATCATATTATATTATACTATAATATATTAATCATTATGCAATCATTTTAATAATATTTTCTAAACACATATTTCGAAGAGTGCTCACAAAATAAAACACCTTCCTGCCATCTTTTATCATGTTAAAATTTGATAGATTTCTTCAACTCATAGGTTACAGTAATTGTCAGTAGTTTTATATCTAGCATGACTAAGTATTTACCATTTAAGGTTATATAATTTTTTTATTATCCTTCAACTTCTATATAAATTTACTTAAACTGGCTCTACAGAACTTATCCCTGTTCCTAAAAGTACATTCAGGGTTTACGATAGGTCGTTTAATAAAATTTTTAGTTGACCCAATATAAAAATAATTAGTCCCTTCAGACTCTACCGTACAACTATATACCAGGTTATTTTGCATACTTAAATTATTAAAATAACATTTATCCTTAAATCTACAATCGCAACCTTTAGTTCTATCATAATTACTATTAGGTCCAGCAATCGAAACCACAATCTTACGATCATGAGTCCAACACCCTAACCACTAAGCCACGCGTCTCCACTATGTATGTATGTATGTATGTGTGTTTGCATATGTGTATGTAAATATGTGTGTGTGGGTGTACGCGTGCGTGCGTGCGTGTGTGTGTGTGTGTGTGTATATATATATATATATATATATATATATATATATATATATAT
>NC_069001.1:16586178-16587763 GCF_001194135.2 Octopus bimaculoides | reverse complement strand
ATATATATCAAGCCTTATATCACCAAACATTTTTGTCCATTGTCATCTCCTTTGTGAGGCTCAACAACTTAAGATTAGCCTCTATTACTTCATTCCACATTTTCCTAGGTCTCCTTCTTCTGCAGGTTCCATCCACTTTAAGCAATTGGCTCTTCTTTACACAGATATCCTCATCCATACACATCACATGACCAAACTATCATAATCTTCTCTCTTGCATACTACATATGATTCCTCTTATGCCGAACTTTTCTCCCAACATACTTGTGCTTTCTCATACATGCCTACTGATGTTGCACATCCATCAGAGCATACTGGCTTCATTCCTCTCCAGTCTTCACATGTCTTCTGTATTCAGGGCCCACATCTCACTGCCATGGAGCATAGCTGTTCTTACACAATCTTCATCCAATCTGCTTTTCACTTTGATAGAGAGACCTTTTGTTGCCAACAGAGGTAATAGCTCTCTAAACTGCCTCTATCCAATTCTTATTATAGCAACAACACTCTCAGAACATCCTCCACAAATGCTAATTTGGTCGCCTAGGTAATAGAAATTATCTTCAAACTCTAGGGAGCTTCCTTTTTGAGAAAATCTAATTCCCATGAGTCCATAGTGTTTATTGTTCTTGTGTCTCTACCACATATAAAGATAATCTTCTCTGTTTACCTACCTATGATTCTACTGCACCTCTTTTGGGAGTGTTGAACTGAATTCCTTACAACACCGTTTCTACATATTAAGCCAGATGATAGGAAGTCTTATATGCTTTCTTGCTAACTACAACTTTAGTCTTTGCTAGGTTAACATCAAGGCCCTTTGATTCCAGATTTTTAGCTTCCATAACTGGAATTTTTTCCCCAATTTTGCAAAAAATTTGGCTATAAGAGCAAGATTATCAGCATATACAAAGGGGCGCTGAAAAGTTCCTGGCTTTAAAGATGTTGCGAAAAACCTGGCTGGAGACCCAGACTTCCAAATTCTTTTACAGGGCTTACAAAAACTGAAGGACCACTGGAAAGGTGTGTGAATCTGAGAGTATATGTTGAATAAAATCATAATTAACTGATCCTCCTGTATTTTCTTTTACCCAAAGCCAGGAACTTTTCATGGCTAACTCTCACCTTATTAACAGCACCCCTGTACATGGCTTGTACAGCTCTAACAAACCATTCATCTGCTCATAACTTTCTCACAGAACACTAAATAACAAAGCAAGGGACTCTGTTACAGACTTCTTCCAGGTCGACAAATGCCAAGTACAATGGTTTGCTTTTAGCTAGATACTTCTCCTGCATTTATCTTACTGAGAAGAAGGCAACTGCTGTACTCCTCCCTGACACAAAACTAAACTGCATCTCAAGTCTAATTCTGTACTTAATAAATTAAGCTTTATTTCTCTCTGTAACTTTCATTGCCTGGTCCAACAGTTTGATGCCTTCATATATATATATATATATATATATAAACACACACACACACACACATATATGTGTGTGCGTGTGTGTGTGTGTATCTATATGTCTGTGTATGTATGGATGTATGGATGTATGGATATATATACCTACATACATACATATATAT
>NC_069001.1:16576145-16579382 GCF_001194135.2 Octopus bimaculoides | reverse complement strand
AGTGTGTGTCACGTTAGTGAGTGAGAAGAAAAGTTTTTCCTTGTGTTTTGTTTTTTGTGTGCCTTTGGAGTTCGTTAAATTTCCTTGTGGAGAGATCTGCATGTACTACTAACATCAAAACCACCAAGAAAGCGTTGTCCTGTTTGCCCAGTCTTTGACACTGACATCTTAGAATGATTCGAGTAACAGACAATTACTTGTAATGGAAGAAGAAATACGTTTCTACTCCTGTCATTTTCGCATCGTTTCATTTTACAGAGAATACTGTAAACAATGAAGGTAACTGTAATAATTTTTTTTTGTGTACCAGACATCGTTACAACGGTAAAAGCCAGACAGAATGGTTGACAGAATGAAGAGAGAATGATAGAGATGTGACGTCGTCGTAGTGGTATAAAATGTCCTTTGCTGTCTCGTACGTAACGAACGTGCAAACATATACACACTCACAGACACATACACACTCATATGCAAAATGTGACGTCGTCGTCGTAAAAATTTCTGTTACTATAGTTGACTATAGAAAAATTATTTTCGAGAAAATGTTATATTGTTTCAATCCAAATGAAAATAAAAATTACATATTGACACTCGCAGGATGTAATAGTATTACCTTGTCAAATTTGATTTGATTTGGTGGAGCTGTTTGAGAATGTATAGGGAACAGACAGACAAACAGACAAAGAATTTTATATAGACATAGATGTGACGTCGTCGTCGTCGTCGTCGTCGTCGTCGTCGTCGTCATGTTGTTTATGATAGTTGACTTATAGAAAGATCATAATGTGAAATTTTTATAATGGAAATATGTAAATGAAAATAAACTTTATTTGGTAGCCAAAAGATTACTGAATCTTTTGATACTCATGAAAATCAGCAACTAAGTGTTTTTGAAGGCACAAGGAACATACACACACCCAAACACACACACACATGCAAACTCTGCTTTATATATATAGATATATACAGGGTGCAATGGGTAAATTGTCGCCATTGTGTATTTTTAATTTCACGCATGCACATTGTTTGTTTTTGATTTTGTCGACTGCATAGTATAGTAGGGACAGTTGAGCACTGTCTGTGAGAAAAATAACACCATGACGCAATTCACTCTGCCAGAAATTTGGAAACGACATGATGTACTGCTTGGCATTCACGCCGGAAGCTATAGTACGAACTTATGGTGAACACAAAGAACAACCGTTGGCTTGCTATGTCTCCAAAACATGTACCAAGAGTGATAAAAATCAAACATCCAGTCTCAACATCATGGTGTTTGGAGTAATCACAAGTGATGGGGATGTTATGCCTCCATTCATCTTCCCACGCCGCTTCACACTCAACACGGAGGCTTACATCAAGTCCCTGGAGGAAGTAGTGCTGCCCTGGGTCAAGAGGGTGGCTGCTGGAAGACCCTATGTCTGGCACCATGATTCTGCACCATGCCACACAAGGAGGAGAAGCCAGTTATGGCTGTCAGACAATTTCTGTGACTACATCACCCCTAACATCTGGCCACCTAACTCCCGAGACTGCAGCCCCCCCCCCCTTGATCATTATGTGTAGAGCACAGCTGAATGAGAGGCCAACAAAACTCCTTGTAACACCAAAGATGAACTGAAGGTAAGGATAATGGCAGCATTCATCAAGTTAAAAAAGGAGACCGTCCAGAAGATTTGCAGGAGATTCTGAAATTGTCTGGAGGTCGTGGTTGAAGTCAATGGCGATTTTATTGAGTAAATTTACTCTTTAGTACTTAAAGATATTTTTATGTCATTTTGGTAAATATGTCTGTTAAAATGGGATGTAAGTGTTAGTTTCATTTGTGTGTGTGCGCGTGTGTGTATATGACTTTGTATATGTGTTTGTACTCCACCACTGCTTGACAACTGGTGCTGGTGTGATTAAGTTCCCATAACTTAGTGGTTCAGCAAAAAGAGAGTGTTAGAATAAGTACGAGGCCTTAAAAAATGAGTACTGGGGTCAACTCATTCGACTAAAAATTCTTCAAGGCAGTGCCCCAGCATGGCCGCAGTCTAAAGCCTGAAGCAAGTAAAAGATAAAAGAAAACAGAAGAAACGCCACAAAGCATTTTGTCTGACTTGGCTCGTGATTTTGCCAACCCACCACATCATCATCATCATCATCATCATCATCATTTAATGTCCGTTTTCTATTCTGGCACAGGTTGGACGGTTTGACAGGAGCTGACCAGCTGAAGGACTCTTCAGGCTCCATATCTGTTTCGGCTTGGTTTCTATGGCTGCGTACCCTTCCTAATGCCTTTTCTAAATAAATATAGTAAAGACAAATGAATGAGAAACATGTCTGTGGTTGCTTAATAGAACAGACCGTATCTCTTTCAAATCTTTCAAATGGCAGTTGGGGGTGATGGGGTCCAGTCAAGTAAAATTAGAATCAAAGTGGTCCACAGGTTAAGATTGGTTGAGAAACGCTGCCTTAGAGTCTTGTATGTGTTTTTCTTTGAGTTTTATCTAAGTTCTTCTGAAGAGAGATCAAGCAGGTTACTAACAAAGCCACAAGGCTTGTTGATTCAAGAGACTTCCCGGTTCTGTAAATATGTGGTTGAGTTTGTGTGTTGGTTGAGCTGTTGATGCACTTACCCAAGTGTGCCCATCGATTCATTTAAAGAATTTCAAATGGAGCATCTTTGGAAAGTCTTACAAATCTTCATTGTGCCACTAATAGATTGGATTTGGAGAATCTGCATCAGTTTCTTTTGTTCTTTCTTCCAAAAACCGAGTATTTCTTAGTTTTTGTGTCAATTTTGTAGGCCTAATGCCTATATGGTGATAGATACAAATGAAAATGTATAGACAGAGTACAAGAGCAGTAAGTTCCCTATTAATTCGCCATAAAGGTTCTCTTTTTTTTTTGGCTTTTGATGGTACATTCACATCTACTGGACAGCGGACCTCTATAACAGTGCATGACTTTTGATCCCTGTCTCACAGAACAATATTAAGTCTGTTATGCTTGCACCAAATTGTTGTTTTTATTGGAGTGTTCCATTATTATTCTTTGTTAATAAAGGTGTGAATATATGCTGGTTCTGACATACGTTTGATGTGTATTATCAGGGCAATCCTTCCTGCAGATAGTGTTATAAATAGTCTTTGCATCTATATCATACCTCAGAGGCAGGTAGTATCTCGTAGATATTTTGGAGCAGCTGTTGATGATGTGGGTGATATCTTCCACACTTGTATAGCACTT
>NC_069001.1:16575941-16576135 GCF_001194135.2 Octopus bimaculoides | reverse complement strand
TGTATGTGTATATGTATTATGTATGTGTGTATATGTTCATGCATGTGTGTATGTATGTATGTGTGTGTATGTATGTATGTATTATGTGTATGTATGTGTGCTTATGTAAGTGTATGTATGTATGTATGTGTGTATATGTGCATGTGTTTATGTATTATGTATGTGTGTATATGTGCATGTATGTGTGTATGTAT
>NC_069001.1:16574235-16575378 GCF_001194135.2 Octopus bimaculoides | reverse complement strand
TCAACACAAGGACACACACACTCACACACACATACACACACACATACATACACACACACACATACATACATACATACATACATACATACATACATACATACATACATACATATATACATACATATATACATACATATACATGTGTGTGCGTATTTGTGTGAAAGATAGGAAAGAATACGAAAGAAATACTGTTCTATTAGAGGCAATGCCGCTGTAGTACCTGTGAAATACAATAAACTTACAAATACATGAATCATGAAGACCTGAGTTCAAACTGAGATTGGTGTTATATTTCTTAGTTATTACTTTAATTATGTTTTTATATTTTGTTTGTTGTTGTTGTTGATTCTTCTGTTTTATTAGTTGTTTATTATTGTTATTTCTTTTGTTTTATCGCTTGTTTTATTCCATTTCTATAAACGTATTCAAACATGTAACCTATTCACATTGAACATTTTTGATTTATAAAATCAATTGTCTTTCAAGGAAAATCCTCATTAAACATAATACAACTTCCTGTCTTTGAGTAAAATCAGTTCAAATTTACTGCGATTGATTATTTTAATATGATATTGTTCAATATGATTGTTGTTTTAAAAATAATAAGACTTTCAAGTGTCAAGTAACTTAAATTACAGAACTGTGAGTGTGCACTCATTAATACAATAAAGATATGTAGATAAGATACTTGAAAATGCAGTGAGTACCGATATAGAATTAATGGATCCGATTATTCAAATACTTAAGTGCTTTTTTCAAGAAAACACAGAACCTTCACCTTGAATATATGCGCTCTTAAGCAACATTTCTGCTCCTTTCATGTAAAACTGTGATCTACAACAGGGAATTTAAAGAGGCTAGGGGGTCATTTGATCCTACTTCTCTCATGAGCAGATCTTTGTTGGAAGTCTGAATTGCATATTGTAACACAATGTGTGTGTGTGTGTGTGTGTGTGTGTGTGTGTGGCTGTGTGGTAAGAGTCTTACTTCCCAACCGCATGGTTCCAGGTTCAGTCCCACTGCGTGGCACCTATGGCAGATGTCTTCTACTATAGTCTCAGGTTTAAAAGAATATATTTTCCCGTTTGCTCTGCTTTCGTCTAACTTTTTCTCTTTGTTGTG
The DNA here is from genome assembly GCF_001194135.2 of Octopus bimaculoides. Lineage (NCBI taxonomy): Eukaryota > Metazoa > Mollusca > Cephalopoda > Octopoda > Octopodidae > Octopus > Octopus bimaculoides. Next base: position 16,574,256 of record NC_069001.1, on the reverse strand, counting down.
TTCTGTCTGTTCAACCCTTGA
>NC_069001.1:16567678-16571607 GCF_001194135.2 Octopus bimaculoides | reverse complement strand
ACAACCGATGTTGGTGCATATACATCCCCATAACTTAGCAGTTCAGCAAAATAGATCGAAAGAATAAGTACCAGGCTTTAAACAAAAATAAGTCCTGGGGTTGATTCATTCAACTGAAAATTTCTTCAAGGTGGTGCCCCAGCACGGCCGCAGTCTAATGAGTGAAGCAAGTAAAAGAATGAAAGAATATATATATATTATGTGAGAGAAAGAGAAAGAAAATGGAATTGACGTGACTGTTATTCACTACAATCGTTTCGACCCATCGTGCATCGGTGCCCCGCAGGTGAGATGCTGAACAAACAGTTCTGGTACAACATTGGTGCAGATGTCTCTCCTCAGGTGACTTGTGAAAGGGTAACTCATTTTTTAATCTTCGTTTCGTTTATTTCGATTAGAATACATTTTAGTAGTAGTCTGTAGCTACTCACATACACGAGAAACTTGAGTTTTAACACAAATTTCTCATGTACGCAGCTTCTCCCTTTCTCCCTCTGATTTTTCTTGATTACCTTTACCCCTTCTTTCTTTCTTTCTCTCTCCCTCTCTCTCTCTCTCTCTCTCTCTCTCTCTCTCTCTCTCTCTCTCTCTCTCTCTCTCTCTCCCTCTTCTCTACATATCTATCTCTACTTTCTCATCTCAAGAGCATGGACTTCAGCAAAGTCAACAACATCAAAGTATTAGAGTTAAAATATACATTAAATTCGCAGTTTGAAAAAATTAAAATAATGTTCCTCGCATGGAACTTGACCGGAGGATCACCGCCAAACACTCTGATAGCGGAGACCCTTAAGAGCCTTGGTTTTCATTGAGCCAAGGCTCAAATGGAAAGGAAAAGGATCGAATTCATTCATTCCTATGTCCAGGTTAAACCACACATGCAGAGCTACTAGATAATATACTCAAAGAGGAGACAAAAACACAAGGCGAAAAAAAACCAGTGATTCGATAGAATCCAAAGAGTGTCAGGGTGATGCTGTGAGAGAGAAACAGAGACATCATACTCTGGACAACTATGAAAGCAAAGTAAAGCAAAGCAACAACAGCACCACTCTGGAACAACTGCGAAAGGAAAGCAAAGCAAAACAACAGTGCAAAGCAAAAGTCCATCAAGAAAAATAGAAGCCAAACATGAAGATGAAGGCACAAACAAGCACGCAAGCTGAGGATAGCCATATGTCGAGCGCAAAAACAGAAACAAAATGAAGTACAACCTGCAAAGAAAACGGCTCTAGAATGTTATTTTAAAGCCCAAACAGTTTGCAAGTTCTATGCAAAGGGTATCTGCTGGCACGAGACACTGGGACGGGTTATAAATTTGCTCATCTCAATCCCCATGCGAGTGGTACTTGTTTTGCTCGCCTCAAGATCAGAGATTACAGTCCCCAAAGGAGACAAACAACTCCACTAGAATCAATTTCTCCACCCGATTTTTCCATCTTAGAAATATGTGAATGATGCACACACTATGTCTAAGAGGAAAAAATATGTTGGTGCAGTGCAGACAACAGCTGCTGAATAGCAGTCTTTTTTAGAAATGGCACTGAGAGTTGTAAGGCAGTTGACCTGGTTCCATCAGACATTGAGTTTGAGAAACGTGCCAGCACTCAAGACCACCTCAAATAACAAAAGATCCAGGGTGACCACCTCTGATACCACGACATATGTCAGAGCAGTGCCCCTACTGACACCCTATACGTTTTACCATTATTCCTGTTGAATATCAGGGGCTTTGTAATGTCTCACCGAGAGAAAACCCAACACCTGAGAGATTTAGTGACATGTAATCAAACAAATATGCATGGTACTAACAGAACACATCTGAACACAGACTATTATTAGATGCTGAGATACACATACTAGGCTATGTCATGTTGCGAATTGAAAGGAGATAAAAGACTCATGGTGGAGTTGCAGTGTGCATCCGGGAGGATGTCACGCTTGCTGTCACACTCAAATTCAGTCTGTGACACTCTGGTGGTACACGTTAAACAGATGAAAATGGTAATGTGCTACATATCGCCCACCAGATGCACCAAATCATGGGGATTCATTCCAAAAGAGCCTCAAAAAGATGGAAGACGTGTTAACCAACGTTGATGACAGCCTTCACACCCTTCTTTTAGGACACTTCAACCCCGTTAATATCAAGATAGTCTGAGGACGCCTTCTCTCAGGTATGTCACTGCATGAACAGATGCAAGCAAAGTTTTTGCTCGGCTTCACAAACATGCTTTTTATGGAGCAAATAGTGCTCCACCTAACAAGGGGTAAAAATGTCTTGGGCCTCTGCTTCACAAATAACGCGGCGTTCATCTATAATGTTAAGGTGACGCCAACTATTCTCTCGGACAGTAACTTAATAAAACTAACAAAAGCTGTGTAAGGCAGCTTCTTCCTGAGCAGGAACCATGCTGGGTTTTAGCTTTTGGAGTGTGAACTAGCATATGTCTTTTCAAGTCCAGATATTGTCTTACAAGTTTTGTGACATATGACACGAGTCGTAAGAGATGGTCGGAGTTCAAGATTACCTGCCTGGACATTTCCATTTTCGTGTGACTTCATATGATTCACGTATCCTGCTTTTGACAACAGAACACGATCACACAATACATATCCAATATTCACTGTTGATTTCAATTCCGATTGTTCCTTTCCAACAGGCCCTTTAAAGCTCAGAGCACTGAATCATTTTTTCTCCCAGCCGTTGCAACCAGTCCTAACAGCACCTCTCCACTTATTTTGATCCTGAGCATGTTTCCCATTCACTTTTGTTCATATCTAGTTCATTCAGGTTTTCAGTCTTTATACATTTTCCTTGACATATGTTGTGGTCGCTTACCAGAGTTGTGCTCACCATAAAAAAGATGCTTTGGCAATCTCTCATCTTTCACTCTAATAACATGTCCAACTCATCTCATTTGAGCCAAGATGACTTGTTGTCCAATTGAGCTACCACGTACCACGTGCAAAACTTCTATATCTGGTATGAAACATTCCCATTTGACTCCCAAGATACGCCTGAACCACTTTTGGCGAAATCTCTCCAGTATTTTCATATGATGCCTATGAGTGGCCTACGGGTAGCCTTCGACGTTTTCTATCCAAAGGGTTTTATAACTCAATATTTATACGCTATCATTTATAGATTTATTTATTTCAAGTTTTATAGACACTGATTTTTGTCTGCAAGGAAATACCTCCATCCACCCATACTTGCTTTTCCAGCTTTCCAAATGCAAAACTTCTCTTCCCTACAAGATAGTGTATCTCTACCTAACCTTGTTCCATTCACAAAAATGTTTGGTTCGAAATACGTTTGTCCTGGCGCGGGAGTAAGCATTTATTTGGTTTTCCTAAGGACTAATTGTGAATCCGAAATGTACACATGCAGTGGAAAATCTGTCCATTAAATGTCGCACATCCTCATCTGAGTGTGACAACAAATCAGCAACATCAACATAAAGCACTTCTCTGACAAATCTTTTGAGAGTCTTCGCGTTGCACTTAAACCGTGTCAGGTCGCTCTTAAGTCTTTGCTTTGCAGTTAAACCATGTCAGGTCGTTCTCAAGTGTTACATGTAACATGTAACCCAGTACCTGTTGCATGGTCGGGTCGTCGGCGACTAAACTGGCAACCCCATCGAGCTTGCTTGGAAAAATAAAACCGGTTAAAGGGCGAACACGAGCAGTCAACGGTCATCCAACAATGTGTACATGTGTACGTACATATATATATATTACGCGCGCGAGCACACACACACACACATATAGTTGACATCATAAAAATTTAAGAAACTTCCAGAGAACGTGAAATAATTCTCCTTTGAGTCGGTAGAACTTGAAGCACATTAAGCTATAAAGGACGTCTGTCATATTTACAGATGTGGGTTTGAGTCCTACGGGTAGCCTTCGACGTTTTCTATCCA
>NC_069001.1:16563293-16567668 GCF_001194135.2 Octopus bimaculoides | reverse complement strand
AACAGTTGAAAGTATTGACAGGGGAGGTAATTAATAGTTAGCGGAGATAATTCTCGTTTTATTTATATTTGTTGGAGTTAAGTGTAGTTTCTAGCAACGATTCTTAAACTGAAAAACAATAGCGCTCTCTCTTCTCACGCAAGAAATATTAGTAAAGCTTTCGTTTCACCTCCTTTCCATAGCATCCATTTAGTAATTCTTTCTTTACCATGATGTTGGACATGCTGTAAACTGTTTAAAATTAATTTTTTATCAAAATATGGCATTGAGTCCATTCCATTTTCCATTCACTCAATGCCCACTTCATCCCCGTTTGAAACTATGAATTATAGCTAAATGAGAAAATAATACAACGAAATGACAAAATACCAAAATAGTGTTTATTATAATAGCAGGGGAAGAGTAGCTGTCAAGACTGTAAAAGAGGATGGGGTCAAAATTGTGTTTAATAAAATTAAGATGAATTCTCATTTTTTAAATTTGTCCACCACCATGGCCAAAATCAATTCACTACAAATTGTATTTGGTCTTCTCATTAAGTAAGATGTGCAAGCAAATTACAATATTAGGTGTGGAGAAGGCTGCAAGTAGGCAGAATCATTACTGTGCCAGACAAAATACCCAGCAACATCCCATCCATGTTTATGTTCTGAGTTCAAATTCTGCAGAGGTCAACTTTGCCTTTCATCTTTTCAGGGTTGATAAAATAAGTACCAGTTGAGCACTGGTGTCGATGTAATTTACTTATCTCCTCCGCTGAACTTTCTGGACTTGCACCAAAAATTTGAAGGTGTGTATACACATTGTTTAAAATTATGTCTCCATAACAAGAACATTGGTAAAGCAGCTTCCAACATCAATATTAACAATAGAACTAGTTCGGTTCAGTCTCTTGTAAAATTTCTGTAATTTCCTCTGATCAGTAAATGCTATAGATTATATATATACATGCAAAAATATATAAAGGGGTGCTGAAAAGTTCCTGGATTTTGGTGAAAGAAAATACAGGAGGATCAGTTAATTATGATTTTATTCCACATATTCCCCTCTCAGATTCACACACTTATTGCAGTGGCCCTTCAGATTTTCTAAGCCCTGTAAAAGAACTTTTCAGCACTCCATCATGTACTTGTGTGTGTGTGTGTATACATATATATATATATGTTGTGAAGGTATGTGGCTTAGTGGTTAGTGGTATTTGACTCGCACTCGTAAGGTCATCAGTTCAATTCCTGGCAGTGTATTGTGTCCTTGAACAAGATATTCTATTTCACATTCTTCCAATCCTCTCAGCTGGCAAAAATGAATTGTACTATATTTCAAAGGGCCAGCTTTGTCACATTCTGTGTTATGCTGAATCTCTTGGAGAACTATGTGATGAGTACACATGTTTATGGAGTGTTCAGCCACTTGTACATTAAATTCATGAGCAGGCTGTTCTGTTGATCAGATCATTTGGAACCCTTATCATCAGAACCGACAGCGCCAGTTATAGTTATTGCATAAAGTGACAATCTCTAACTTTGAGGGAACCTGTGGAAGAGGTAGACCCAGGAAGACACGGGACAATGTGGTATAGTGTGATCTTCAAATATTGAGCCTCAAAGAGGCAATAACAAGTTACCAAGACCTTTGGCAATTTGCTTGAGAAGACACATCAAGCCAAGTGAAATTGTAGTTGTGGCCAGTGCTGGTGACATATAAAAGGCGCCCCCTACACTCTGTGGAGTGTGTTGAAGTTAAGAAAAGTATCCAGTCAAAGAAACCAAGCCAAACCACACTGGAGCCTGGTACAGCTCTCCAGTTTTTCAGTTCCAGTCAAACCACCTAACCTATGCCAGCATGGAAAACAGACACTAAATGATGAGAAGGAGGTGGCAATAAACATCAGAGATGCTTTGCCCCATACAGAATCTGCAGGAGCTACTCAGGGGTTTTAGTTCTTCTAAATACTGTATGTACATAGTTAATATAATATCACTCAGGCATGCATTTCTTTATGAGTTTGATGATTTTTTTCAGCATTGTCCTCCTAGTCTGGTTGCCTTCCAAGGCTGCTAAACCAAAACTCCAACCTAGTTATATTGCCACAGTACTTCTAGACACAGTAATACACTCACACTGGGCCATGCTTTAACAAATGTTGAGAGGTGCCTTACTCACAACCATCTTGTGCAACCTGAAATTTCAAATTAACTACTTGCAGGAACACTGTATTTCATTATGCAACCATAATTTACAATAATATATTTAATAGCACTGCTAACACAGGTAGGACACAGTATGACTTATAAGCCTTTAATATACTTTGTAGTACATTACGGTTACATAATGAAATAGGGTGTTCCTACAAGTCACTAATATGTACCTACCAGCTGCCAGGAATGTGTTTAATATGTAAAATTGGTATATCCAATAATGTTACACTGCTGTATTTAGTAGTTATTTAAGCAATGAGTTCATGGATGGTTAATGAAGTTGATGTGGTGCTGATGAAGGAGCAAGAACTCCTGAAGTATGGCATATACACCCATTAACCATTTTTCCATCTTTGATCACATTGTTGTTTACATTAGATATATTTGGATATGAAATGTTGTAACAAATCAGTGCTGGCTATAATTTCTATAGAAAATCTGTAGAGATGACCTTAGCATGTGAAATTTCAAAGTCCCCATCCTAATAAATAACTACTGCAGTGTCTACTAAACAATTTTACATTGTTATTTATTTTTCAACAACATTATAAACAAATAAAAATACTTAATAAACATTTTTGATTTGTCAACATCAGCTTTCTCTAACTGTAGAATTCCTGTTGCTTTCTATGTTGACTTGCAGCATTCTGTCAAGTTTTCTCTAGAATTCAGACTATACTTTTTCCATCTTTTCCGTTTCACTTTCAAGGGAGTGACTTTCCTTCTGACCTTTTAAACTTGTTGTAAGAAAGACAGGACTTTATACAACTTACATCTTTTTTATTCATTTTTGGTAACAGAACATTTCTAAGTCTGGTCATGTTTCTCAATGTTCCCTGTTTATAATAAATACATACACACACACATATAAACATCTTTATATACTTTAAAAACCCTCTCATTCAATCTGTTATATACACCCAAAGAATCCATCAATCTCTCTCTTTCTCTCTCTCTCTCTCACTCTAAATTTTATGAGTACACAAAAAGTTTATAAATGTGTATATATGTCTATGTATATTTTGAATGTACTGCAGGAATGTTCCAGCCAATACACACACCCATCCACACAACAACGTGAGGGAAGATGACACTTTGCACATCAGTGCTTGCCACGATCAATGAGTGTGTTCAAAGAGACCGGAATCCAGCTTTGGCTATCAAACATGAAGATTACATTTCTGTCGAGATACATCACAACACTGCCAAACCGATAAACTTGTTTCCCCTCATGAGATTTTCCAGGAATTGGGATGAAAACCAAATTATGGTCAATGGCCTGAAAAACATGAAACAAAATAGAAATTAATGGCAGCTTCTTTTGGTTTGTCTTGTGTTTTTGCAAAATAAAAACAAACATAAATAAAAATAGGCACAGGCATGGTGATGTGGTAAGAAGCGTGTTTCCTAAACACATGATGCCAGGTTCAATCCCACAGCACAGCCTCCTTGTAGTATGGCCTTGAAATAACCAACGCCTTGTGAGTGGATTTGGAAGACAGAAACTGAAAGAAGCCCATAGTGTGTGTGTGTGTGTATCTGTGTTTGTCCCCTGCCACCACTTGATAACTGGTGTTGGTGTGTTTATGTCCCCATAACTTAGCAGTTCAGCAACAGAGATCAACAGAGCAAATATCAGGCTTTAAAAAAAAAAGTACTGGGTTCGATTCATGTGACAAAAAATTCTTCAGGGCGGTGCTCCAGCCTGGTTGCACTCTAATTACTGAAACAAATAAAAGATAGAAGATACCTAAACACAAATTCTGATAACTGTGTCCAACACCATAACCATCGATTGTTCAGAGCTAATGAGGAACCATCAAAAGGGTGATTCAAGATTTGCCAAAAATAAGTGAGCCCTTACTTGGAAAACTGATAATGGTGAGCAAACAGAAGGACAGCTGGCTGTAAAACAAGCCTCAGTAACAGATATATAAAGAAATACACTGAGACACATGTACATGCAGTAAAATACAATGGCACATACATGCAGAGAAATGTACCCATATACATGTTTCTCAACCACTTGGTTCTGGGTTCAGTCTCACTGCATGGTACCTCGGGCAAGTGTCTTCTACTATAGCTTTGGGCCAACCAAAGCCTTCTGAGAGGATTTGGTCAACAGAAACTGAAAGAAGTCTGTCGTGTGTATATATATATATATATATATATATATA
>NC_069001.1:16550349-16562902 GCF_001194135.2 Octopus bimaculoides | reverse complement strand
ATATATATATACACAGACACATACATATATGTATGTGTATATATATATATCTATATATATATATATATATATATACACACACACACATACATATATATATGTCAATGGATGTCTTTGTTTCTGTGTTTGCCCCCCCCCCACCATCACCATTTGACAACACATACAGTGAAATACATCGATGCATACACATAAAATGAAATATATTCAGCCACATACACACACACACAGTAAAATATATACACACACATACAGAGATATAAATATTGAAATACACATAAAGTGAAACAGTCATACAGTGAAACACACGCACATAGTAAAACACACAAACACTCATACAGACTCAGTGAAATACACACACATACACATACATAGTGACACACAAATACAGAGAAATAATACATTCATACACACATACAGTGCAATATATACACACATAGTTATTTAACAATAGAATCTCTTTGAAATTGAAATTGTTACTCACCATTTTTTCAACAAGTTCTTTGAAACTGCTCGGATATGATGGGTTACGCTGCAAATAACAACAAATATTATTATAAAACAAACTGTCATTGTCATCATCATGATTATTATAATTATAATTATTTAAGGCAGCAAGCTGGCAGAATCGTTAGTGTGCCAGGCAAAATGATTAGCAGCATTTCATCTGTTTTTACATTCTGAGCTCAAATTCCAGCAAGGTCAACTTTGGTCAACTTTGCCTTTCATCCTTTCAAGGTCAATAAATTAAGTCCCAGTGAAACACTGGGGTCAAAGTAATTAACTAGTCCCCTCCCACAAAATTTCAGGCCTTGTGTCTATAGTAGTTCAAATCCCACTAAGGTCAAATCCCACTAAGGTCAAATTTGCCTTTCATTCCTCTGGGGTAAAAAAACATATTACAGTGGTTCTCAACCAGGGACCATATGACCCTTGGACGTCCAACGAAATATTTGACCAATTTTTTTAATACTGCTCCTAATAGTATTTAATTATAAATATATAATAAGGTTTCTTTTTTAAAATCGAATGGCTATGAGAGTCCACCCAAGGAAAATAAGGGTCAAAAGGGTCCATAAATAAAAAATGGTAGGGAATTACTGGTTTAACCATTTTGGCATTTAAACCAGCCATATCCAGTCCATATATTCTACTATTGGCCAGATCCAGCCTCTCACACCTACCTACAATGTCATTTTAAAAATAAACAAGCATATCATCAAAATCTCAAGGCTATGAGATGATGCATGATTAATTTTTAAAAATGAGGATAAGCATGCATTACATTTGATAAATTAATCTGAGAGCTAAAAGGTTAAAAGCTGTTTAGATGAAAATGTCTTGGCTGAAGAGGCCCAATACAATAGCTGTAGTAAGGTTTAGAATCAGACAGGGGTAGAGCCACCATTAGAGTGGTCGCTAGGGAAATGTAATGAAGTAAAATTGAGAAAACATACATCATAATCTGGAGGTGGGTGATGAGAGACTCCTGAAGTGGGGGGGATCATGTTTAATACTGCTGAAGGTGGTGGTGGCGGTGGTGCTGATATTGTCCCCATCTGACGGCGTTCGTTGTGTGCAAAATAGGCCATGTTTTCTTTAGCCCCGGGCTGGAAGTAACCAGTAGCGGCACGGTTCATAATGTCAAGGGCTCGGTTGAACTGATCTTTTGGTTGGAGAGTGGTAATGGTGGTGGCAGCGGAGAGTGGTAACGGTGGTGGTAGAGATATGGGGAGGAGAGAAAAAAAGAAAAGAAAGAAACATATTTTTAAAATGTATTAATAAACAGAAAACAGAAACATTACTTTAAGGCGGCGAGCTGGCAGAAACGTTAGCACGCCGGGCGAAATGCTTAGCGGTATTTCATCTGCCGTTACATTCTGAGTTCAAATTCCGCTGAGGTCGACTTTGCCTTTCATCTTTTCGGGGTCGATAAATTAAGTACCAGTTATGCACTGGCATTAATGTAATCGACTTAACCCCTTTGTCTGTCCTTGTTTGTCCCCTCTATGTTTAGCCCCTTGTGGGCAATGAAGAAATAAGAAACATTAGTTTAGCTGTTGTCACACAATTTCCTGCTATACATCATATGTGTCACTCCACAAATACACACCCCACCCACAGCCACACATACTCTCTCTCTCTCACACACACAAACATACACACACACTCACACACCAAGCTACACCAATTACTGCAGCTCTTTTACCTTCACTGCCATATGTCATAGCACTGTCACCAAACATACACACACACACATATTCACATGCACACACACACAGCAAGTTACATCACCTCTACCTTCACTGTGAAGCAATGTAATAACACACATGCCTGCGTCATGTAAAAGGCACATGTAGCAGTGCCACATAATATCCATTTGTGCTGGCACCTCATAAAAAACACTTGTGCTGACACCATGTGATATGCACTCCTGCTAGCACCATGTAGAATGCACTCATGCCAACACTCGTGCCAGTGGCAAGTAGAATGTGCCTGTGCCAGCATCACATGAGAAGCACTTATACCAGTGTCACATAAAAAGCACTAGCATTGGTGCCAAGTAAGAAGCATTGTACAAGCACCACATAAAATACACGAGTGCCAGTGCCATGTGACATGCACTCATGCCAGCACCACGTAATACATATTCATTCCAACACCACATAAAAAAGCACTCATGCTAGTGCCAAGAAAAATCACCCAGGAATGGTATCCGGTTGTGGAAACCATGCCAAAACAGACAAATGGAACCTAGGCAGCTTTCCAGCTCCTATAAAACCATCCAGCCCATGCCAGTGTAGCGTACGTTTTAAGGGATACTTCTCTCTCTCTCTGTTATATATACATGGATACGGACGTAGTGGATAACAGCTAGCCTTCAGCTGCACTTTTGGACCCCGTTGTGTCCATCACTCTGACTGGTTGGTATTGGCGCAGTTTGTCTCTTGCTCTATTTTGCGCTAAGATGCAACCCAACCAATCGCAGCCTTCAGATAAGGTCTCGCACACACATACATCTCTGTTTTTACACATACACTTTGCATACATGACAGCCTGTCTATTATTATGTTTATATCTCGCACTCACACACACAGACATACATGTTGACATATCAATAAAATCTTGTCTTAAACCATTCTAATGGTTGTGTCTCTCTTTTCCTGCTGGCACTTGTACTCATTTATCCTCTTTTCATATTTTTATTTGTATCGACCGTGCGATGTACTAAAGGAGCCATTCTACATCACCTCTCCTGATCGCACGGTCCTCACACCAGCATGAAAAGCAGATATTAAATGATGATGATGATGATGAGATGATAATCAAGTTAATGATTTATAGGCCACACACACTCTCAGCAATCATTACATGAAGGTCCTTTATGTTTTTAATTAGACATCAGACCTGTGTATTATTACAGGTAAATACATACTGTGAAGAGTTAAGACAGGTAGGGACGACACAAAGTTACAAGTAGCTCTTATTAAGAGTTAGGACAGGTAGCTTTTATAAAGAGTCAAGTCAGATAAAGAGCATAAAGTATTAATTAACACAGGTAGATACAGTAACAGCTACACATCCATCACATTACCACAAACAGAGTCGCAGAAACGCTCTCTGGTATTATCATAGACATCATCAATATACTCCATTTGTTCCTTTGTCATAAACCTGTGCCACGGTTTCATTTTTAGCATCAGAAAGTGAAATCGTGATGGCACCTGTACCAGTAGATCACTAAGAGCACCGTTCAAGCGTGATCGTTGCCAGAGCACCAGCTGTCTGGCTTCCGTGCTGGTGGCATGTAAATAGCACCATTTGAGTGTGATCGTTACCAACGTCGCCTTCCTGGCACTTGTGCCAGTGGCACATGAAAAGACATTCAAGCGAGGTCGTTGCCAGTACCGCTGGACTAGCCCTTGTGCAGGTGGCACGTAAAATACACCATTTCGAGCGTGGCCGTTGCCAGTACCTCCTGACTGGCCTTCTTGCCAGTGGCACGTAAAAGCACCCACTACACTCTTGAAGTGGTTGGTGTTAGGTGGTGCATCCAGCTGTAGAAACTCTGCCAAATCAGATTGGAGCCTGGTGTAGCCATCTGGTTCACCAGTCCTCAGTCAAATCGTCCAACCCATGCTAGCATGGAAAGCAGATGTTAAACGATGATGATGATGAGTACATTTATATGTTTACCTTTAACATAAGCGTGGTTGAGAAATTCCTCAGGGAACTGTGATTTCCATCCAAGATACCAGTTGGTGACCTCTTCATAGTTTGGCATGTTGCTAAGCCAGGTACAAAGCACTTGTAACCATTTGGGGAATAAATTCTTCTCCAATATTGATATTAAGTGTGGCAGAGCAATGATATCTCTCCATGACATCATCCAATGTAATGGCTCTACACGAAACAAAAATGAATAAAAAAAAAAGTTATTATTAATTAGGCAAACCATTCTTAAATGAGTTATAAATTACAAATGCCTTAACTGCCTCGTTAATAACTGTTCTGCAACTATTCTACAAAAATGTATATTGATAGGTATTTTAGCCAACATTATCTACATCTATCTATCTATTTATCTATCTATCTATCTATCTATCTATCTATCTATCTACACACACATATACACACACACAACATACACATATACATATATATACACAGATGTAAGTTTTATATACAATATGTTGGGGGACAGAGAAAGAAGGACCAATCTGACAAAGTCTCAAACTTTGTGGAACATCTGAAATTGAAGATTGATAATTAAAGTAAATAAAATGTTTTTTTGTTATTTACACACACAATGCCACAGTATGTAACTGGTATCTATTTCCTATTTGAGATAATCTCTGGGCTGAAAATTCAAGTTGATCATGGTTTACTACTACTATTACTACTATCACCACCACCACCACTGCTGCTACTGCTGCTGCTGCTGCCGCCTCCATTTTCTATTGGTTAAGTAAACTAGTTGAAGCAAGTTTTCTGCTTGTCACCATCCCTCATCTGTTTCCAAATAAGTTGATATTTTCCTCTAATCCAAACATTTTTTTCATCATACAAACAACACTGTACGATGGTAATATTTATTTACAATCACTACACAATATCAAGGAAAGGAGACACACAAACACAAACTAGGGTTCATGGTATCAACTAAACCTAAACCCACCTCCCACTAAAATTGCTGGCCTTGTGCCAAAGTTTGAAACCATTATTATTATCATTATTATTATTATTGAGTGCGAGAGCAATGCCTGCCAACAAAATGACATTGGGGTACAAATATACAAAACCCAATATACCCATCATAACTACTTGTCTAATAAGGGTACACCAAGCACATGCATCACAACCATGTGTGCAACATGGTTGCATACCTCATATCAAGATAAACAGCACATGTCCTTGCAGGTGGGGCCCAGTTAGACTTTTCTTCAGGTCAAGTAGCCCATTCTGCTCAAAAGGTCCCTAAATAAGGATTGTTTAAGGATATTGAGCAAAACACCCATGTTTCCAAAGGTAAATTATTCAAACCCCAAAGAATTCCTCTCAATACATGGCTATGATGCTCCCCCATTACTTCTGCTCATGATGAGAGACGCACATATCTTCAGCCACCAAGGGACATGCTCAACAGTCAAGCAAATGATAAGCAAATCTGTGGTATTGAGCAGAATATTTGCTGTAACCTATCTTTTATACCAAGGCAAAACATGAACATAACACTTCTAATCACTTAAGATCAGAAGTCATGAGAGCCACTGCATGGTCCTACATCAGGGCATTTATTATTATCATTATTATTATTATTATTATTATTATTATTATTATTAAATCATTATTATTATTATTAAATTATTATTATTATTATTATTATTATTATTATTATTATTGCCTGGTGTAGCCATCCGGTTTCACCAGTCCTCAGTCAAATCGTCCAATCCATGCTAGCATGGAAAGCGGACGTTAAACGATAATGATGATGATTATGATGATGGGTTGGACATATAGTTCAAATGATAAATGACTGCATTCCAAAAATTCTTTTGTATGACCAACAAGTAAAGGGATACTGCAGTAAAGGAACACCTGTCCTTAGGTATAAGGATAAACTGAAGCAATCACTAAAGTCTCTGCAGACACATTTGCCCAACCCCGGGCAAAATCAAAATCATAAGTGTCTCCATTGCGACTTCATAGAAAAATCCATTCCTATACTCCATTACATTCACGCATCCATCACAAATAGATGCAGCATCTTTAATTCTTTTATTTTTTAAGTTATTTTTTTTCCACATATTCTTTCTTACTTTTTTTCTTTAAACTCTCTCCTTCCAACACTCATACACTGACATTGATGGGAAAGACCATCATTAATATTATTATTAGCATTAAGGCAACAAGCTGTCAGAATTGTTAGCACATTGGACAAAATGCTTTGCAGCATTTCTTCCAGTTCTTTACATTTTGAGTTTAAATTCTGCTAAGGCTAACTTTGCTTTTCATCCTTTCCAGGTCAATAAAATTAAGTACCAGTCATATACTTGGGTTGATGTAATCAACAAAGCCCCTTCACATAAAGTGCTAGCCTTGTACCAAAATTAGAAACAATCATTCTTATTCTTCTTCTTATTGTTATTATTATTAAAGCGGCAAGCTGGAAGAATCCACTGGCACAGTGGACAAAATGCTTAGTGGCATTTCACCCATCTTTAATTCTGAATTCAAATTCTGCTGAAGTCGACTTTGCCTTTCATCCTTTCAGGGTTGATAAAATAAGAACGAGTTGAGCAGTGGGGTCAATGTAATTGACTTACACACGCCCCAAATTGCTGGCCTTGTGCCAAAATTTGAAACCATTATTATTATTATAGATGCCATGCTTGATCACTAAATCCACACGTTTTTTTTTTATTCTCTCTCTGTTTATTTTCTTATTCCTTTCTGTTGAAGAGCGCAGGCTCAAAATGTAAAAGACTTTCTCACTTTCCCGAGCGTCAAAATAACACACCTGCCTGTTGTTCATACACCTGTCTTCATCTTTTGATTTTCTGTAAATTTCAAATATTATTATTATTATTAAATAACATACTTACCAAGGATCTGTTGGTGTGGGTTGATGACAAACTCCTGCATGCAGAGTTCAATCTTTGGTAGAATGTTCTTCACCAAAAAGCCTTCCATGTGACCTGGTTTGAAGACGCTGACCCATGGCTGAAGAATAACTTTAGCAGACGAGTCTGAAGGATGCCATTTGTTGAGGGCATTGGCAAGTTTGTGTCTGATCGGAGCATACAGAGGTTCCAATTTGTCCCCTAGAGAAGAATAGAGAAACAGCTTTAAAAAATGTTTTTAACTCTTGTTGTTTATGATGATGATGATTTCCTATAAGTAAATGTTTCAATTAATTTTTTAAATGGCAAAGATAATTATAAGAATGCTCGGTAGAATATGAAACTGGCACTCTGTGAGTTACAATAAGTGCTCCAGTTGATCCGACCAACGGAACAGCCGGTTCGTGAAACTAACGTGCAAGTGACTGAGTACTCCACACTCATGTGTATCCTTAACATAGTTCTAAGGGAGGTTCAGCATGATACAGTATGTGAAACAGCTAACCTTTGTGAATTACAGGTACTACTCGTTTTTGACAGCTGAGTGGATGGGAGCAACATGAAATAAAGTGTCTTGCTCAAGGACACAATACACCACTGGGAATCGATCTCATGTCATTATGACCGTGAGCCAACTACTGTAACCACTGAGCTGTGCATCAATCTATATACCTGTTATACCTTGGTGTCAACTGACTGAAGTCTCTTAAAATCATTCATATTATTCTGGGATCTTGGTTGAGGTTTTAATTTAAATGCAAATTCGTCAGTACCAGTGATCTTAGGTAGATTGTTACAGAAATGTCTACATACTTTGTCAGGGTCCACTATGAAGTTGAAAAGTATTATAAATGTACCTCAGAGTTACCCAAGGTAAAGAAAAAGTGGCGTTTTGCTGATAAAAGTTGAAGGGTGGGGGTTGTCAGTTAAGTGTAGATTTAACAATGAGAATTTAATAATTAGAATTGTCAAAGGCCAATTTGGACAGTGGCACAAGACAATTATATAATACTGGTTACTGGTTACTGGTTGTCAAGCAGTGGTGGGAGGCAAATACACTCACAAAGACATACACATAAAAATATATATACATATAAACTCAGCTTGCGAAGACTTATTGGGGCAAGTGTAAGCGAAATTGTGATGGCACCTGTGCCCAGCGTCACCTTTCTGGTACTTGTGCCCGCGGCATGTGTAAGGACTTTCAAGCGAGATCGTTGCCAGTGCCCCTGGACCGGCTCTTGTGCAGATGGCACATAAAATACACCATTTTGAGCGTGGCCGTTGCCAGTACCGCCTGACTGGCCTTCGTGCCGGTGGCACGTAAAAGCACCCACTACACTCTCTGAGTGGTTGGCGTTAGGAAGGGCATCCAGCTGTAGAAACTCTGCCAAATCAGATTGGAGCCTGGTGTTGCCATCCGGTTTCACCAGTCCTCGGTCAAATCGTCCAACCCATGCTAGCATGGAAAGCGGACATTAAACGATGATGATGATGATGATAAAAGTTGAAGGGTGGGGGTTATCAGTTAAGTGTAGATTCTCATAATTATCTTTGAAGGCCAGTCAGGCAGTACTGGCAACGGCCACGCTCAAAATGGTGTATTTTATGTGCCACCTGCACAAGAGCCAGTCCAGGGGCACTGGCAACGATCTCGCTCGAAAATCCTTACACATGCCGCGGGCACAAGTGTCATCATCATTGTCATCCTTTAACATCTGTTTTCCATGCTGACATATACATATATATATATATATATATATATATGTATGTATATATAAGATGGGCTTCTTTCAGTTTCTGTCTACCAAATCCATTTAAAAGGCTTTGTTTGGCCTGGGGCTATAGTAGAAGACACTTGCCCAAGGTGACACAGTAAGACTGAACCCAGAACCATTTGATTGAGAAGCAAGCTTCTCACCACACAGCCACATCTACACTTACATATATAATAGTCTAGGATGGTCACGGTGGTGATGGTGGTGATGGTGATGATGATGATGATGATGATGATGATGATGATGATGATGATGATGATGATGATGGCAGTGACGGTGGTGGTGATGGTAACATTATGGTGACAGTAGTGATGATGATGATGACCTAAATACATTGAGAACAGTGACAGGAAATATTTAGCATCAAAAGTTGACCATCTTACCCATTAATGGTAGCCAAGGGTGAAGCCAGGCATGAATGGGCATTGTATCAGTCAACGGGTTCCAGTTTTCTACTTCTTGCATCAACCGTGGAAGAATGAGTTGGTCCTGAATATTGTCCAAGATCCATGATGGAAGAACTGGCATCCACACCTCCAATAGGTCAATCAATGGATTACACTCTCTTACATTCCATTGCCTGAAATAGTTGAGAAAACACAAATATTCGATTAGACTCTCACATGACTCACGACTCAGCTATGTCCACTCACTTTTATTTATACTATTATTACCACTGTCACTGCCACACCCCCAGTGCTACTACTACAACAGTCTCTGCTCTATTCAAGTAGTATTTTACAACTATTGGCCTAGAGCTGTGTCCACTCTACATATCATCAAACGACTACCACAGTCTCTGCTCTGCTCAATCAAACTACCTTTAAACAAAACCAGTTATGCCACACATGCACACACAAAATTGCAGTATATACACTAACCATGACCCAAACACACATCTACACTCCAGTTCCAGCTTCAAATTTCTACAATGCTCTGCACAAGCCAACAAAGGTGCCTCTACTTGGTCACTCAAACTCTAGAAATAGCAGACAAACTTACCTAAAATCAAACTACATCGTCTTAAGTAAGGAAAGGACACACTGGATGTGATACAGTATACTGCAAAATAGACAGTATGGTTATGGCTGGAGTGTCTCTGATTGTAAATCAGGAAAGCGGCACTCTACAACCCAACATCCAACTTGCAAAACCCCCATCACCAACTTACAGAATGGTTTTCCTTATCACTGGCATCCAGATATCCCACACAAGTCTTTGGTAAACATCCATGTTATTGGCATCATAGGTGTATTTGTGATTGCTATCTTCAAGGATACAGCGCCATTCTCCCATTACCTCCAGGCCCTTCGTATTTTCCTTCAGGGGTTCCCAACTGCTGAAAAACTGTTTCATCTGAAATACAAAAAAGCGTAAGTGGTTAGACAGATTAATAGAATTGGAAGAGGAGAATTGGTAGAGCATTGGAGAAATCAGTACCTTGTGGTATTCATTTTGTTAGACCCTTTTATGTTCTGAGTTTTATCATACCTTCGGTTCTATTTTACCTTTCATTTTTCTCCAAAGTTGATAGAATATCTAACAGGTAACAAGTACTGGAAGCTTAATTAACACACACATACTCATGCACTCCCTCATCACCATCATCATTTAATGTCCTTTGTCCATGCTGGCATGGGTTGGACAGTTTGACCAGAGCTGTCAAGCTGGTGAGCTGCACCAGGCTCCATGTCTGTTTTGGCATGGTTTCTATGGCTGGATGCCCTTCCTAAAACCAACCATTTTACAGGGTGTGCTGGGTGCTTTTTACATGGCATTGCATGAGCACATTTACATGGCATCAGCACAGGACTCGTGCAGGCCAATCCTCCTCACCAAGGGAAACCGGTCTTAACACTTCTGCTGTGGAGATCGGGCTTCTTGAGTACAGAAATCGCCAGACATCTCAGTCCTTTGTCATCTCACCTGAAAGGTTCATTGTTCTGAGGTCGTCCTTCTGTACCTTATCCTATGTTACCCTGGTCTCCCATTATTGGCATTCATCCACATTACATGATCAAACAAATGCAATCTTCTCTTTTGCACACTGCATCAAATTCTGACTTAATAAAATAATTTGCCAGGTGAAGTCTTCGTCAGCAGGTATACCCAGATTAAACATAAACACAAGGCAATCCAGTATATGCCCTATGCTTATACATTCTAATTTTTCAAATCTACCGCACAATATTTGATATGGGAAGGTTGTTTTAGGGTAGGTTATGAAAGGCTGATGTATGATAGCAAGACAATCTCAGGTGCCTTGCTCCAGAGGAACACCTATTCTCACCCACCTTTGTAGAAAGTTCCCCTCCAAGCCACATATCCGAGCAAGGTTGTTAGTGGAAGACCAGCAGTGGTCCATGCATACTAGCCTCCCCTCTCCATGTCACTGATGTTATCCAAGAGAAAGGACAAAGGCTGATGCTGCTTAGCACCAGTGGCATCGCAAGTCATTTCTACAGCTCCTTTATTGTGTGTGTGTGTGTGTGTGTGTGTGTGTGTGTGCGTGCGTGCGTGCGTGCATGCGTGTGTGTACATACATATATGGATGGGTACAGAATATATACAAACACAGACCACTGTAGTAATCCATCACTTACCATGGGGAAGACCAGTGCTATGGCTAATGCTCCAAGGTCATAAAGTTTGTATTCTTCATAATACTCCTCCTGCAGTTTCTTGAACAAACTCACACATTCATCTAAACTCATCGCATCTTCATAGTCAGCTTGGGTCCGCTTCTGACAACTGAGAAAGAAAGGGAAGGTAATAAACGTTGGGATGGTCATACTTGAAGGTCAAAAGTGGAGAGTTACAACAGTTGATGGAGGGCATAGAGGGATAAAAGAAAGCTTGGAATAAAGGGTTTTTTTCAGTGAGTAAACAGTAGCTGACTGTTGTAGCAGATAAGGGGTAGCTACAGCTGATTGGGGTGGAGGGATACAAAAAGTTTGGGATGAAGAATGTTAGATCACATTGAACAATAGATAGAAAAAGAGATGGTTATAATTATTGTTGTTGGTCAGACCTGGATCAGCTGACTGAGCACATCTATGACCAAAAATATTCCAGCCATGACCATCTCATCTTTTCTCCTACATGCAGAGAGTCTACAACTACATTGTCTGATGCATCCTATACTTTAAGATTGTACGGTGTGTGAGTGCAAGCTGCTATTTCTAGCAGGTCAGGTGATAACACAGAGCAGTAGTTCTCAACTATTTTTTACCTACAGACCCCTTTCATTACTATTTTATTCCGCTGCTCCCCACCCCGCCATAGCTATTCATCATCATCATCGTCATCCGCTTTCCATGCTGGAATGGGTTGGACGATTTGACTGAGGACTGGTGAATCAGATGTCTACACCAGGCTCCAGTCTGATTTGGCAGAGTTTCTACAGCTGGATGCCCTTCCTAACACCAACCACTCAGAGAGTGTAGTGGGTGCTTTTACGTGCCACCGGCACAAAGGCCAGTCAGGCAGTACTGGCAACGGCCACGCTCAAAATGGTGTATTTTATGTGCCACCCGCACAAGAGCCAGTCCAGGGGCACTGGCAACGATCTTGCTCGAAAGTCCTTACACATGCTGCGGGCACAAGTGCCAGAAAGGCGACGCTGGGCACAGATGACATCACGATTTCGCTTTC
>NC_069001.1:16545724-16550292 GCF_001194135.2 Octopus bimaculoides | reverse complement strand
TTTCGCTTGCCCCAATAAGTCTTTGCAAGCTGAGTTTTGTGTCAAAATTTTCTATTTTGTTGCTCATATATTCACATGTGATGGTTTGCAATATCACTCACTGAGAGAACACGGTTCAGTGGCCAGAAATATGTTGTACTGGATCCCCAATTAACTATTTTTCTGGCAAGGATCCCCTTTGATTACTATTTTATTCTGGTAGACCCCACCATAGCCGTTCAATATTTAAAAAGTAGTTTTACAGATACTTCTTTCAAAATCCTTATTTTCTTTCTCACAAGTCCATTTGCATAGATTTACCATAGCACTCACTGAGAGAACATGGGTCAATGGCCAGAAACATGTCAAACTATGCAAAATGTTTGATAAAGCAACGCAGCTGTTTCTGGCAACAAATACATCTAAAGCAAAATTCTTCTCACGGACCCTTGAAATACTAGTGTAGATCCCCAATTTACTATTTTACTTACATAGATCGCCCTCCCACAAAAAATCTATGGATTGCCAGGGGTCACATGGACCCTGATTAAGAACTACTGATATAGAGGCTACCTCGTTGGTAGTAGATAGTTAGACAGTTGTTGGCTACAGTAGGGGGGGGGAGCAAAGGTCACAGAAGTTGATGTGTGAGAGGAGGTATGGAGGAGGGCTTACAATAATGGTTAGAATACCATTAGGAGGGCTCAGAATAATGTTAAATCACAACAGAAAAGAGGATTGGTGGCTGGAGAAAGTAATTTCTGGCTGTATTAGGTCAGGGGTGAAAGGTCACAGCAGCTGATATGGTGTGAAGGGGTAT
The DNA here is from genome assembly GCF_001194135.2 of Octopus bimaculoides. Classification (NCBI taxonomy): domain Eukaryota; kingdom Metazoa; phylum Mollusca; class Cephalopoda; order Octopoda; family Octopodidae; genus Octopus; species Octopus bimaculoides. Next base: position 16,549,493 of record NC_069001.1, on the reverse strand, counting down.
CTTTGAATAAAAACACAATAAAAGAAGGAGTTGGTGAGGGTGGGGGAGGGTGATGGATGGTAGAAACAGCTGAACTGCCTTTCCTAGAATTGAAAACAGAGTTGAGAACAGAGGGTAAATATGAATAGAAAGTGAGAGAGATGAATATAAATCAAGAAAAAGAGAGAGAGAGATAAATACAAAGAGAGAGAGAGAGAAAGAAAGATATAGACAAAACAGACAAACCTACAAATAGAGATAGCTGACTACAAAGAGAAAGAGAAGATTACCTTTCGACCATATCGAGAATCCCTTGTAGTCGGTCACACTGTTTCTTTTCTTGTTCACAAACAACATCAAGACGTTCCTTCTCATGAGTCACGTTGACAATTTGATCTTTGTTGAAACGAAGTCTGTTCAAATATCAGAGCAAAACATAGTAAGATAGGATTAACGAGATAAAATTAATAAGATAAGATTAACAAGATATGATTAACACACAGGATTAACAAATGTGATTAACAAAATAGGATTAACAAGATAAGATTAACAAGATAGGATTAACACATACAATTAACAAGATAAGATTAACAAATAAAATTAACACATAGGATCAACAAATGGTTTCTACCACAGATGCAAGGTTAAATATTTTAGAGGTGGGTAGCAAACTATTCTTATTTCTTTATTGCTCACAAGGGGCTAAACATAGAGGGGACAAACAAAGACAGACAAAGGGATTAAGTCGATTACATCGGCCCCAGTGCATAACTGGTACTTAATTTATCGACCCCAAAAGGATGAAAGGCAAAGTCGACCTCGGCAGAATTTGAACTCAGAACGTAATGGCAGACGAAATACCGCTAAGCATTTCACCTGGCATGTTAACGTTTCTGCCAGCTCGCTGCCTTATAGTAGCAAACTATTCATATACAGCTTCAACACTCTTCTGTGAAGCAGCCAGTCATCCCACTGCATCTCTTATGCACCTACACTTTACATAGGGTGCACAATATGTGTATGTGGGTATTTTGAAAATACCTTACAGCGCGACGACCATGTCCTGCATAGTTACTGACTGCCCTTTGGCAAGGCATAGTACTCGTTCAACCACCCTGCCATAGATACAGCAAAGTCATGGGACTGGATGGAGAATGCTTTTTGTTGATCCCACCAACAACAGAACAATTTTACACACACACACACATGAATGATAAATCCAACAGAATGAATTAGAAATTGGCAAGGCTACTTACTTGCGGTCATTCTGTATGATATCTACTTCTGACATATTGACAAGAATGTTGAGATTGTGGACAAGTTCAGGAACATCAAATGCTGTCCTTGCTTTGGGGGTTGATTCAATGACATCATCATCTTCATCTGGTTTGTCGTGACGTTGACAGATGGCATGGTAACCTAGCAAGTAAAGCAAACATATGCTTAATCTGAGAGTAATAGCAACAAAATCTCCTTCAAATCCCATTCTACTGCCTTATATTAAGGATATGATACAACATATGATGTATTCTACATAAGCCTTAAAAGAAGTGTTCCTCGTGGTCAGATTATGCTCTGTTCATAATCTGTTCAGTTATGGTTAACCTGAGCTAAACAACAACAAGCTAAGCCAATTAAGTTTATGTACATTCACAAAGTTGACTAGAAACAGAAGCAAAATCTCCCTCACCTATCAATCTTAAAAAGAGGACATACTGGATAATGCATATACTAAAAATGAAAAAAAAAGAGATGGTCATAGGCGCAAGAGTGGCTGTGTGGTAAGTAGCTTGCTTACCAACCACATGGTTCTGGGTTCAGTCCCACTGCGTGGCATCTTGGGCAAGTGTCTTCTACTATAGCCTCGGGCCGACCAAAGCCTTGTGAGTAGATTTAGTTGACGGAAACTGAAAGAAGCCCATCGTATATATGTATATATACATATGTATGTGTGTTTGTGTGTCTGTGTTTGTACCCCCAACATCGCTTGACAACCGATACTGGTGTGTTTACCGATAGAATAAGTACTAGGCTTACAAAGAATAAGTCCTGGGGTCGATATGACTGAAACAAGTAAAAGAGTAAAGAGTATAACTAGAATGTCTTAGACTATGATTTGCTAGCTCAAGTCTGACCCATACTAGGATTAAACAACAATCTTGTAACAAAATTGAATTCAGTAGTCCAGCAGAGCATGCTAGCTTCATTTCTTTCTACTTCACAAGTCCTTTGTATTCAGGGCCCACATCTCACTTTCATGTAGCATTGCTGTTTATACACAAGCATCATACAATCTACCTTTCATTCTGAGAGAGAGAGAGACCTTTAGTTTGCAACAGAAGTAATAACAGCTCTCTGAACTTTCTCTAATTAGTTTTTATTCTAGAAACTGTAATTTCAAAACAACCTCTTCCACTACGATGGGGTGCTGAAAAGTTCCTGGCTTTGGGTAAAAGAAAATACAGGAGGATCAGTTAATTACAGTGTTATTCAACATATTCCCCTCTCAGGTTCACACACTTATTGCAGCAGTCCTTCAGCTTTTCTAAGCCCTGTAAAAGAACTTGGAAGGTGAGGCCTCCAACTAGGCCTTTCACAATACCCCTTAAAGCCACGAACTTTTCAGCACTCCCTCATATTAATTAGGTCACCTTGATAATAGAAACTATCTACTCCTCATGGGAACATCCAGAGTATTTGAGAAAATCAATTTCCCATACACTTTTAGTGTTTATTGTTCCTGCACATCTGCCACACAAAAGATCTCTATGAACTCTGTATGCGATACCACTGCATCTCATATGTGTCCACTGTGTGCAATGCATTACATCATATGGAATTTATACCTCACCTTTTCTACATATCAAGCAAGGCCATTTCCCTGATGAAAGTCCTATTTTACTACATACTAAAACACTGGTCTTCGTTAAATATGTTTGTGTGTATGTGTGATGGGCTTCTTTCAGTCTCCATCAACCAAATCCACTCACAAGGTTTTGGCTGGCTTGAGGCTATAATAGAAGACACTTGCCCAAGGCACCACACAGTGGAACTGAACTCAGAACCATGTGGTTGAGAAGCAAGCTTCTTACCAAATGCTCATGCTTGCACCTATGTTATGTTTATAACTTGTTGTAATATCTAAGTTTGTTTTGATTTACAGTTTCAAAGATGTTGAAATAAAAAAAGACGTAAAAACCTGAAAGAACTCGCTTCTCTTTGCCAGTCATGTCGATGACCTTCACCTTTGACAGTTCACTGGATTGAATCGGTCTTTTCTTCCGTGTTAGGCCAGACTCTATCACATCCTGGGCCGTTTTGTAGACATACTTTGGTTTACGATTATTGCCCTACAAGGAATCAAAGACAATCTTGAAGAATGCAATATTTTTTGTACCAAACATTGAAAACTATTTTCATAAAGTTCATTAACACAGGCTAATGGAGGAGAGGTAACAGAGTTTCATAATGAACAGAAAATGTGCTGAGGCCCGAGACACCAACAGACAGAGAGGAAGCAGTCTTGTTAACAGAGGAAGAAAACCCTGCATTCACTAGTCGTACTCAAAGTTATTGAAGTTTTATTAGTATTCTCAGGAGTGGCTGTGTGGTAAGTAGCTTGCTTACCAACCACATGGTTCTGGGTTCAGTCCCACTGCATAGCACCTTGGGCAAGTGTCTTCTACTATAGCCTCAGGCCGGTCAAAGCCTTGTGAGTGGATTTGGTAGACGGAAACTGAAAGAAGCCCGTCGTATATATGTATTATTTATATATATATATAAATATATA
>NC_069001.1:16538311-16545606 GCF_001194135.2 Octopus bimaculoides | reverse complement strand
TATATATATATATATATATATATATATATGTGTGTGTGTGTGTGTGTATGTGTGTGTATATGTTTGTGTGTGTGTGTGTGTATATGTTTGTGTGTCTGTGTTTGTCCCTCCCCCCAACTTAGCTTGACAACCGATGCTGGTGTGTTTTCATCCCTATAACTTAGCGGTTCGGCAAAAGAGACCGATAGAATAAGTACTAGGCTTACAAAGAATAAGTCCTGGGGTCGATTTGCTCGACCAAAGGCGGTGCTCCAGCATGGCCACAGTCAAATGACTGAAACAAGTAAAAGAGTATTCCCTGAGGATTGTAGTACACCCCAGGGAATAGGGAAGCTTAAAAGGTTGTCATGTTGGCTCAAAGCAGTGATGTCTCCATTTGTTTCAGGCAGGGAGATGTGTGTACAGTTGATGAAGCAGAAAATAGAGGCAGTAGTAAGGTCAACCTACATATGGTTAGGTGGAATAGTTCAATAGAGGAGGTAGAACAACACTGTTAGCTTGTACAGCTTCTCCCAGATTAATGAGAGGAATGTGCTACATATTCAACTGATTTATGTCTGAAGTGAAATTAAAGGCAGAAAAGGAGCAGTGTTCCAGATGGCTGCTGTCGGAGAGAAGAAGGCAGTGTGTTTTAAAGGGGATTTATGTGGCCGATGGAGTACGGACAATCAGGAGCTCAGCCTTCAAGGTATGGACAATTAGGAGCCCAGCATTCTGATCTCACAAATTACTGACCATCAAACAAACGAAAGTACAATAATTTTCAAAAAATAGAAACAACAGACAAAACAAACGGAAAAAAACATCCCAACATTTATCTGAATAAATTTAGAAACTTGAGAAATCACAAACTTACTGTGGGTTCCCTCTTCCATTGGTGAAGCTCATTCTTAAATTCAGTCTCTTCCTCTTCATCAGAATCTTGTACAGGATAGTGTTTCAAAGATTGCTGTGTTCTCTCACTGCCATTGAACTCCAACCCAGCACGGCGCCGACGTTTCACAGCTTCAATAGGTGCAGTGATACCTTGGGCAGCTTTTCCTAAGCCTTTACCTTTTTCGTAACCCATCTAAAATTTATCAGGAAAAGAAGCTAGTTGCTGGATGGTGACATCAGAGAACTTACAGAACAAACTATAAATGGATGAATTAATTCTGAATCTTTTAGCATGTCAAATGTAATGTTTATTAATTCACATTGTTTTCAACTAATCATTTATCATCTTGTACCACTGAGATTTTGATTATGTAAATATATATATTCAAAATAACATTGTAAGGTAGTGTAAGAAGAAGGATCTAGCCAGTTTGAATATAAAACAGGTAAAATATTTGGGTCAGATACGGCCAGATTAAATGCTATAGGGTTAAGCAAAGACATATAACTCTAATAATAAACAGAAAAAATTACAGCTATGAAAGATAAAGCTATGGTTATAACCAATGTAGTGATAGTTATAACCAGACAAAACTATGACTAGCTAAGGTAATAGTTATAACTTACTAAAATTACAGTTATGATCAGATAAAGATGGTATCTAGTTATAACTAAACAAAGCTATGATTATGACCAGCAAAGACTGTAATCATAACCTGTTAAAACTACAGTTATGACAAAATAAAACTAGTTACGACTGATGGAAACTACTTTTACATCCACCAAAACAACTATTGTGAGCCAACCTTACCTTTTCCAGAAGTTTCTGACCAATTCCCCTGGTATGTTTCTCCCATTTTCCAAAGTTTTTATCACTAAAAAAAGATAAAATAAACAGAAAAAAAAACATGGTTTACAAACATTTTGTTAATAAATGAACTGAGGAAGGGGGAAAGAGTGCAGGTCTATTTCCATTTAACACAAAAACACATTTTATTATTTTCATCTAGTTCAGTCATGTGACTGTGGCCATGCCAAGATATTTCCATCAAGGTTTTTAGTCATTTATTTATAACAAATACAACACACTGTCTCCTAATCATTCCATCAATCTCTAAATATCGAAATAATTTTGAGTTTAAATGATTTTAGAGAGTTACCTCCCGTTAGACACATTTTTATCTTTAACCCTGTAGCTTTCTGATTACTATGTTAAATATAATATTTACTAGTTGGCCCCGTGGCGTCAAAACTGACAGTTAATTGTAGTATCTTATATATAAATAAGCTACATAATAATCACACATACAAACATTCACATATTTCCCTTGTACACACACACACATATACTCAGAGTTGAAACGCTGTTTGAATTTTCTTTTCAGCAATGAATGTTCACCATCCCACTTCCAATGCACACACACACACACAAACATTCACATACCTCCCTTTTACATACACAGGTTTAAAACACTGTTTGATTTCTTTCCACTGTAGAATTTCCATCATCCCACTACCACTTTGCCATCACCCCTTTCTTCCTTATTCATCTATCACCCGTTCCTTTCTCATTCATTAAGGGAGTGCATGTCTGGGGAATAATCAGCCACTTATTATCTGTCTCCCCCTCCCCACAGGTCACTGGCCCCTCTACACCACCACCTGTTCTCCCCACACACCCACTCACTTCCTGACAGGTCACCTGCCCCACAGCTTTCATCTCCTAATTACAATCATCTTACTATAACACACCTTTCAAAATCTTTACTTCCAGCAAACCTTCTTGGTGCCTTGACAGGAACAATCTTCTTTTGTGGAACCTTCACAGCAGTTTCTTCTTCAGAATCATCTTCTGAATCCTAGAAAGATAACAAAACAAGACAAGGGGTGAGGAATATAGTGAAATGAACTGATCTAAAGTATATTACAGGTACATCATTTATTAACTCTATACAGAAGAGAGATGATGAAGGAATTAAATGAACATCAACAATAATTTGAACACTGAACAAACATGGTGGGACTGAACCAGAAGTATCTTACCACACAGCCATACTTATTTTTATTCACTGCCATTTTCATCTCTATCCGTCTGCCACTCTCCTTTCACACACTCATGAACTTACCTACCCATTCTCCCTGTCCAATCTTCTGGGCCACTTATATTTACTTTGCTGTAACCTGACACCTCTTCCCTACCACCTTCTTTCTATTCCAACTGAGGTACCATATATCTCCCACACAACAAGACACCAGAATGTGTCCCTCTATCATACATTAACCTCTGTCACCTGGTATAAAGCCATTTCAATACCACACCAACCTTAGTCAAGGACTCATGTCTTGGCGATGACTCGATGACTTCATGAGTACCGGTGCCACATAAAAAAAGAATGTAATACACTTTGTGAAGTGGTTGACATTAAGGTCACCCAACCAGAGAAACCATGCTGAAGTAGACATTGGAGATTGGCACAGTCCTCTGGCTTGCCAGTTCTTGTCAACCTGTCTAACCTACACCAGCATGGGAAGGAGGACATTAATCAACAACAACCACCACCACCATGATGGTGGTACACATTGCCTTTCAAGAAACACTGAGAACAGTAGATGTGCACCTGGGGTAAGGACAGACACAGCTTGGTTTAGATGAATAGAGTCTTATCTAAAAGCCACACAACAATGTTCGGATGATAGACTTTGAACAATACTAACTCCCACCACTTATTTTAACATTGTCATCACCAATCATTCATCTCCCATCTTCTTGTTCCTCTCTCTCTCTCTCTCTCTATATATATATATATATATATATATATATATATATATTTTTTTTTTTCTAGCTCTCCCTCTCTCTTCTCTTTTAGCTCCCTCCTCTCTCTCTCTCTCTTTCCCATCACAAGCTCCAAATGAGGGTGCCTCAAAGTGAGTACTCAACCACTCAACTACCCAGTCTCCCTAAAATCACAACCTACTGAGTTAAATAATGAAAGGATGCTTTTGATAACATAGTTCTACATATTACTAAAAGATGGGATGGTCATAGTTGGAACACTTTCGGTTATAGATCTGCTTGACCAGGACTGATCTTGGTTTAAACAACAACAACAACCAACAAAAAGGCACAAAACCCTTAATAAACTCAATAATTATTTACCAGATCATCCTTCTGAGGTAACTTCTCCTCCTGTTTCAAGCCACCACTCACAAAATTCATGGTGTAGTCATTACTAGACATAGCACTGCCTGTCTTGCCAAACCTTGGCCGTTCTTCTTCTTCATCACTCTCAGGATCAGCCCAGATTCCTAACAACAGAAAATTAAAAGAATTAAAAAAACATGAAATAAAGCAAGAATAACAAAATAAAATACAATAATTCTTATATAAATGACAGAATTGGTAGGCATCTGTAAGACATTGAATAAAATATCTGAATGCATTCCGTGGAATGAGTTTTAACTGGAGTCAATAAAGGAGATTGCATCTCTACAAGAAATAACAGCTAGATCTCACTCACAAACAATACACTTGTAGAATCATTAGAGAGTCAGATAAAATATTTGGCAATATTTGTTCTGAATAAGGTAGAAGCTGGCAGAATCATTAGCATGCCAGGCAAAACGCTTAGTGGCATTTTGTCTGCTTTTACATCTAGCCCAAATATTCCCCATGTTCAAACTGGCCAGATCTGGTCTCTTGGACCTATCCTACACTGTCATTCCAAAAGTAAACAATCACATCATCAAAATTTCAAAACTATGAGATTAATTCAAAACTGTGAATAAACAAGCTTTACATTTCATGGCGTAATCTGAATGCTAAAGGGTTAAGTGTACGCAGAACTAAGAGATACAGATTTACTGGAGCCTCAGTTGGGTTGGATATGAATAAGACATAGATTTACTCACCATATGTAGCTTGGTTCTTTGTCTGGCGCCGATATCTTCGGTTGGGGTTAAATTCATTTGCCAAATCATAGTCTGTCACCTCAAACTTCTCAACTTCTGGAGATGACATTTTGTAAATCTACTGAAAAGAAAGATGGATAAAACAACTGATTGGTTCATAAATTGGTTTGACTGATGAATGAGTGGATGAAATGCAAGAAAGGTATCTAAAGATGAAGTGAGAGATATAGAGAGATATCCAAGAATGACATGTATGAGTGAAATATATTTTCTTTGTAAAATTTTGGCTCCTTCATAATCTTCCAGATTTCCTAAATTATTAGAAAAGCTGGCCTAAGGACAAAAAAAAAACCAGTACAAATAGAAGCATAACAGCATTGCACAGGAAATGCTCTCTCTCATCTGTAACTCACTACTCTAGCATCTGTCATGGTTTACAATGATATTGGAATCTGTCAGTCATTAGTTTCTCTGACTGTCACAGTTGACCACTTACTCGGGTGTGGCCCCATTTGACTATTATCCCTTCCTAAACATGAAAAAACACTTGGCTTTGAGCCAGTACCACTATGATGATGATGTTCTATCTGCTGTTGATGTCTTATCTGCTGTTGATGTCTTTCTTTTGATCAACAGGATGAAAGCTACTTCCACAATAGGATCTAAGCACTGCATCACAGATGGAAGAAGTGTGCAAACTGCAAGGGAGACTATGTTGAAAAATTGAATCTCATTTGGCCACATTCTAAGAGAGTGTCTTGGTCAGCCTATGAACCTTTCAACCAACACTCATAAATTATGTTCTTTTCTACTCTAGGCACAAGGCCTGAAATTTGTTGGGGGGGGGGGCAGAGCAGTCAATTAGATCGACCTCAGTACGCAACTGGTACTTAATTTATCGACCCCGAAAGGATGAAAGGCAAAGTCAACCTCGGCAGAATTTGAACTCAGAATGTAAAGACAGGTGGAATACCACTAAGCATTTCACCTGGCATGCTAATGTTTCTGCCAGCCTGCCATTACTGATACACTACAATATATGTAAATTACACTGCTATCATTAATACACATTAATATATGATAATATACACAATATATGCAATAGTTGGCCCTTTTTTATCTTAAGCTTCAGTGGTCCAGAAAACTCATAATTACTGAATCACTATCAGAACTAGAGAAGAAATTTCAAATATGGAAGCAAGATTTGGAATAAAAGGGCCTTAGAGTTAATTTAGCAAAGAATAAAGTCCTAAGTAGGAAAACAAACAAATCACAGATCCCTTCAGAGAAATGGCCCTGCTTGATATGTAGAAAAGGTGTAGCCAGTGCAAGCTATGGACACATAAGAGGTGCAGCGGTATCACTGGGTGACTAACATTGAAGATAGTCATTACATGTGGCAGATGTGCAGGTTCATTAAACACCAGGAATGCACAAAAAATAGACTCCCTCATATGCAGGGTGGATCCCTAGAAATAGTAAACAGTTTCCATTACTTAGGTGACCAAGTTAGTAATGGGGGTGGTTGTTCCAAAAGCATAGCTGCTAGAAGAAGAATAAGATGGGCAAAGTACAGAAAGCTACTTCTGTTAGTAACAAAGGGCCTCTCCTTAAGAGTGAAAGGCAGATTGTATGATACTTGTGAATGAACAGCTATGCTACACAGCAGTGAGACATGGGTTGTGACTACTGAGGATATGTGAAGACATGAAAGAAATGAAGCCAGTATACTTCGCTAGATGGGTCATGTCAGTGTGCATATACAACAGAGTGTAAATGATTTGAGAGAAAAACTGGGTATATGTAGCATCAGATGTAGTGCACAAGAGATAAGAGTGCACTGGAATGGCCATACAATGTGTATAAACAAAGACAGTTGATCTTTAATTGTAGGGGGTACATGTGGAAGGGGTAGACCCAGGAAGATGTGGGACAAAGTGGTGAGAAAGGATCTAGACATTGAGACCCACAGGATGACATGGATTTGTTGTGCTTGAAAAGACACATCAAGCTAAGTAAAAGCATGGTTGTCTTCGCATACAGGCTTGTCCCCTGCGACCCTCTCCTGCTGAGCATCTCTAATCTTGTGGGCTTGTAGGTGTTGGTGCCATGTAAAAAGCACCCATGCATGTGCTGTGTAAAACACCCAGTACACTCTGTAAAGTGGTTGGCATTAGGAAAGGCATCCAACCATAGAAACCATACCAAAACAGACAAGGAGCCAGAACAGCCGGTCAGCTGGTCAGCTCCTTTCAAACCATCCATTCTAACATGAAACCATGCCAGGATGGAAAACAGACATTAAATGATGATGATCATCATCATCATCATCATCGTTTAACGTCCGCTTTCCATGCTAGCATGGGTTGGACGATTTGACTGAGGACTGGTGAAACCGGATGGCAACACCAGGTTCCAGTCTGATTTGGCAGAGTTTCTACAGCTGGATGCCCTTCCTAACGCCAACCACTCAGAGAGTGTAGTGGGTGCTTTTACGTGTCATCCGCACG
>NC_069001.1:16536136-16537518 GCF_001194135.2 Octopus bimaculoides | reverse complement strand
TTTACTCTGAGTGAGAGTCCCTTTGTCGCCAGCAGGGGTAAGAGCTCTCTAAACTTTGCCCAGGCTATTCTTATTCTAGCAGCTACACTTTCAGCGCACCCACCCCCACTACTAACTTGGTCGCCCAGATAGCGGAAGCTATCGACTACCTCTAGTTTTTCACCCTGGAATGAGATAGAAGTTGTTTCCTGTTTGTTTGCAGTCTTTATTGCACCTGAACATCTGCCACAAGATGTTCAGATGATGATGATGGGAATCAAACTGGTCTCAAGCTTGCCAAATTAGTGTACGTGTGTTTATAAATATATATTTGCACACACACACACATACACACACACTCATTCCAGAGAACTCATGATAAAAAGACGGAAGTATTTCATCATGACACAGACAACAAACTCTCTTAAATTGATAATATAGTACAATATTGTTAATCAATTCTATATTAACTCCAGTAGCTTGTCTGCTTCTTGTTTTATTGATCTTGATTAATAAAAAGGTTATTTCCACCTTGGATAATCATTCATTCGGTAGTTTGGTAAGTTACAGCACTTTTTTGTTCACCATTTGAGCCAACACAGATGCAGACGTGTGTGTGTGTGTGTGTGTGTGTGTGTGTGTGTGTGTGTGTGTGTGTGTGTGTGTGTGTGTGTGTGTGTGTGTGTGTGTGCATGCATTCATTTGTGTCCTGTCTGTTTTTTTCTTTACTAGCATAAGTTATACATATATATTACGCAAATATATTTGCAGCTGGATGCCCTTCCTGCTGCTAACATTTACTTGCTGTTTTAAGAATATAAGTATGTACATATGATGCTTTCCCAAATAAATTTGCATTCATTTCAGAAGCTGCAAAGTGATGCACAAGCACCCAGCTCTAAGTGCATTGCATCTTATAGCAGAAACAGCCATAAACTAATGAAGTTGATAACATAATTCCTATTTCCTTATCATTTATTTAATGATATCTTTATAGATATTAGATATTCTTTTATTTGTTTCAGTCATTTGACTGCAGCCATGCTGGAGCACTGCCTTTAGTTGAAAAAAATTGACCCCAGGACTTATTCTTTCTAAGCTTAGTACTTATTCAATCGGTCTCTTTTGCCGAACTGCTAAGTTACGGCGACATAAACACACCAACATCGGTTGTCAAGCGATGGTGGGGGGATAAACACAGACACACAAATACATACATACATACATACATATATATATATATATATACATATAAATTAAAAACGTAAAAATAAAAACAGAACACAAAGGATTCCGCGGTACACGTGTTTCAAGTTTTATAGTCGTTGCATCATTATATGGGTATATAATTGATAGACAGGATGGTATAAAGCCATCTTCAGCTGCAAATATATTCTCTCCCA
>NC_069001.1:16532274-16535558 GCF_001194135.2 Octopus bimaculoides | reverse complement strand
TATATATATATATATATATATATATATAATGGATAATAAAACAAATGGTTTACCCCTGGTAGCTTACGGGTAAAGCATGGTCACCAGAACATTGCGATGCAAACTTCTTAACCACACAACTATATAAATGTTCTGACCAATAAGTGTATTTAAAAACCTCGCCAAAATTCTGATGTTCCCGTCAAAGATCGAACAAAAACGAAACAGGGAGATCTACGTAATCACTTGGCGTGTTAGAAATAGCTGTCAAATCTCCCTCATATCCCTACCATCTTTTTAAAAAATGGACACATCAGACAACCTAGTCCTAGGTACAGTATATATGTAAAAGAAAAAGGATGGTTGCAGTTGGAACGTCTTTGGTCAAAGGTCCGTTGGCTCAAGTCATACCTGGAGCTTAGCAACAATAAAGATTTCAATGAGGAAATACTTAACGTCTGTGATCCAAAAATAGAATCGGAGAAAATGGAGAGAGAGAATAGATTGTAGATATACGTAAAAGGGATGGAGTAGAGGAGAGACTAAAATGAAGGTCGATATAGACAAAAGAGAGAGAAGAGGGAACAGAAAGTAGGACATAAAGCAGAAGGAATGGGTGGAGCGATGGAGAAACCTCAAGAGAGATTATTGTGTTGTTTGTGTGAAACATTTTTTTGAAAACATTGAAGTTATTTAAGTCTCATGCAGAATAAATTAAATATATTTTCCTCTGATTGACACAGTGAAGAAATATACCACAGATATGGTATAATTGATTCAAGTTAATTGAGAGACAAAAAAAATGTATTTTATGTGAGAAATACCTGAAAGATGTTTCTATCAACTTTCACAACAGAAGGCTGACATTTTATGATATTTACATCACGACAACGATAATGTTTAAATGGCGACCACTTTCACACAGAGAGGACTTCAAACGAACACAGTGATGCTGTTGAAATTGTCTCTACATCACTGCTCCATAATCTTTTTTCACTTGAAGTACACTTAGATTCTTTTCAAAATTCGGCGGCACACCTGAACTAAAAATATATCTAAAAGTATAGGTAAAAAAATTATATCCAGGTTACACTGCGACACACCTAGCATCGTCTCGTGGTACACCAGTGTACCGCAGCATACCGGTTGCGGAGCACAGCTTTACGTCAGCCTTGATTGAAAAAAAATTATAATTACAGGTGTCCAAAACGTAACTACGCCGTCTAACTCTTCGTTGTCCGACGATGTCCTGGAGGAGACTCTGGGCTTCGGTGAGGAGCAAACAACCAACCTGTTCAGAAGTACATTCGGGTCGAGTTATCTGGATAACTTCCAGAAATCCTTGGCCAGGTTGTGCTACCGATCGGCCTTACTCGTTCGAGAGAGGTTATCTAGACACGGTTTTGACACCTCCCTCATATGTCCGAGGTGCGGGCGCGTCAGTGAAACTGTCGCGCACGCCTTTGTACACTGTGAGGAGTTGAGGAATTGATAGCCCATGTCAAACAACTGATGTCGGATACGGAAAGAGTACGGCTCTCGACTGAGTCCATGATTAAGATCGTACCGCCTTCTTCCTTCAACAAAAAAAAGGCATCGTTTTTCTGCGTAGTAGCTATACTGAAAGAAACAGTATGGACGACACGTGTGAAAGGACTTGCGACAGGTCACTTCATCTCCGGACACGGGTTGGTAAGATATTTCAACTTCCACCTGTCCAGAAAGATCCGTCTGGGGAAGAAGTGCCTGTCGCATAGGACGTTCGAGAAAAGATGGGTGTCTGTGGTAAGGAAGTTAAGAATGAATGGGGCCGTGCTAGCATAGCTGGTCAAGACGAAAAGAAAGAGAAAAAAAGGAAAAAAACCGGCGGGTTAAATAAGAAAAAAAAAACCCGGAACATTATTATTAATTCTTATTCATATTTATATTTATCATTTCATCCGATTTTTTCAATTTCTTCGACTTTTCATTTCATTTCAAACGATTTGTAAGAATGTAAGTGTTCGTGTGCGTCCTTTGTAATGTCCCTCGATGTACACCTTTTATAGGTTAATAAAGAAATACGTCCGACTCTTGGTTATTGTCAATCTAAGAGTACAGTATCCATTTGACTGTTTTCTGAATGCTGAAGGGTTAATCCAGCATCCTAATTTAAGATTACCACCACCACAACCACTGCCACTGCCCTCACTACTATCTCTTGCCACCACCACTACCTGTCACATTTGCAGTCCATTTAGTTTTTTTTTTTTTTTTTTGGTATATTGAATACTTTTGTAACTTGTTAATTGTATTCACTCAACAGTTAAGTATAAAAGAATAATGATGTAGGGAAATGAAGGCCTCCTTGGAAAATAACCTCATGTCATCAGAATTTCTAATAAAGTCTATAATTCAGCTGACAATGGCTGCTAGCGACAGTAAAAGTTACCACCCCTGATTACTTGATCAGAGTGTATAACGGATCTATTTTAAAACGGGGGCCACAGTTTTCATTAACTAAACTGTAATATTTATCTCACTGTCATCAGATTTAACTTCTCTGGGGTTAGTTTTAACAAGGTAAACAGGTGAAATAATCCTGGAAGTGGTGTAACACACAGCTACGCCTAATTGTGTTTATGGATTACTCACAACTAGAATTTTTAAGATCTTTGTAATGAGTAAGCAAAATTAAAACTAAATTTGTATATTCTATGCTTCTTCGGTACCTTTTGGTTATCTCACCCCCATTAAAAAAATTGCCATTAAAAAATTGAGTTATCTCCCCACTAAAAAAGTTGAGTTTATGTGATGACAAGAGATTGGATTAAAAGTGATTCAATACTTCAACATATTGTTGACTTTTGACCTTCTCAATAGGCATGGTATCATTTGTTATAAAAATATTATCAGATTCAATAAGATGTTAATCTTTTCACTTTGCATGTTTATTAATTTTTTCTTTTTTTTTTTTTTGTTTTATTGAGGGTTAAACAATTTTTTAGTTAGGAGAGATAACCCAATTTTTTAATGGGGGTGATATAACCAAAATGTAGTACTTCTTTTTCTTCGTTCTTCCATTTCACTTCCAAACTTCTAATCTTGCCAAGTATTATCCAGAAGTGATTATCTCCCTTACACGAACAAGCCTCCACTTGTTTATCAGTTCCACCTAAATTTACCTATTGTGATATTGCAGCAAGATTTTTATTGTTTTTCAAAGTCCATTTGCTGTCAATACTAAGTCCTTCCTCTTGCATAGAGATCTGGCAACAAGGGAGATAATCTGATTGGTCAAGAGAAAAGATGGACAAAAGATAAGT
>NC_069001.1:16523139-16532163 GCF_001194135.2 Octopus bimaculoides | reverse complement strand
GAGAAACCCTTGACACTTTTATTTATTTCATTCATATGACTGAGACCACACTGGAGCACCACTTTGAAGGTTGTTAGCCGACCAAATCGGTAGACTCCAGGACTTGCTTTTTTAAAGCCTGTTACTCATTCTAACGGCCTTCTTTTTGTTGAACCATTAAGTTACAGGAACATAAACATACAAACACCGGTTGTCAAGCAGTGGTGAGGAGCAAACACAGACACAATGACACACACATACAAATAGATGCACACACACACACACACATATATATATATATATATATATATATACATATATGATGAGCTACTTTCAGTTTCCGTCAACCAAATCCACTCACAAGGCTTTGATTGGCCCAAAGCTAGAGTAGAGGGCACTTACCCAAGGTGCCGTGCAGTGGGACTGAACCTGGAACCATGTGGTTGGTAAGCACATTATATCCCTGCTTGAAGTTTGGTGGTGGGTGTCCTCAAATAACACTGCACATGTTACAGCACATTATATCATAGTATAGTACTGGGGATATCATAGGATAATGGGAAAATGGCACAAAATTAGTGGTGAAGGGTGTACAACAGCTTTGACAGCACGGTTGCATGTTCGTTTTTGTGATGAGAAGTTGTATACTTAAATAAATTCAAAATCCCTTAACTAAAACTAATTTTTTTTTACAAACATTTTTTTCTTACAATATTATCATATAACTTTGATCTCAATTTGTTTTCAAAACTAATAATACACTTTTAGAAGTCAGAAACAAAACTTAAGTCAGGTTGAATTCTGGTGCTGCTAGTGCACCAAACACTACAAGTTGGGGCAATATCAGCTGTTTTGTCATTAGTCACTGAAAACGGTTCAATGTGAAAGGCTGTTTGTTGATATTTTGCTCAGTGAATTTTGTGATTTTTTTAGTTGGGTGCTTAGGCATCTTATTTAAAATTTAATTAGTGTTGATCCTAAATGCTTTATACAGTTTCAGAAATAAGCACTTTTAATTAAAATTTCTGTGATCACATACTGATCATTAACAAAATTTAAGAGCTTCATTACCTGTAAGCGGCCTATGTAGCCTAGTATAATGCCAAGTGAAGTTTTTCTTAAATTTGAATGATTTAATTTTGGAGAAATATTCTTATGAAAAAAACTATTTCATGTACTATTGTTATGTGTTTAATCTTCAAAGTGACATCACAACAACATTTATAAATAAAATTGATTAGTCGTTCTTTAAAATTCACTATATTACCATCGGAAGAAAGTTGTGTTGTGATGTCCACTTTAATAGTTTAACTTAATGATTTTCTTTTTTGAATGTTTACATATATCTGTATTGCAACTGAAATAAAAACTTAATTCAGTTATTTACATTTTGGATCCCGCATTTTGAAGAGAAATACACAGATTGTATGCCTAATTTGAGTAATACTAATATTAGTCATAGTATGGTCAGTGTGGTAGCACACCCAATGACAACCATACACCACTGGTTGAGTCTCATGGAGGAAATGACAAGTGACCAATACTTCTGGCAATTTGTTGTGTTTGAGAAGACATGCCAAGCTTAGTGAAACCATAGTTGTGGCCAGTGCTGGTGACATGTAAAAGGCACTTGTGCCAGTGATACATTAGAAGCACCTGTGCTTGTAACATGTTTAAGGCACCCATGCTGGTGACAGGTAAAAGGCACTCAATACACTTCGTGGAGTGGTTGACATTAGGAAGGGCATCCAGCAGTAGAAACCAAGCCAAAACAGATTATGGAATCTGATGCAGCCCCCTAGCTTTAGCAGTTCCTGTCAAGCCATCCAACCCATCCCAGTATGAAAAACGGACGTTAAATGATGATGATGATGATAGTGATTGGTCAAGTATTGTTAGTGTCCACTTTACTGCAAAGTTTGTCAACTTCATTGTTGTAACTTAATCACTGATAATTATTCTGAAAATAATTAAAATTAGAGAAAACAGTTCAAGAACCAGAAAGAGGAAGAGAGGGAGGGGAGAGAGAAAGGAAAGGAGGAGAGAGATCAACTTTGACCCTTTAGCATTTAAACTGGCCAGATCCAGCCCAAATATTCTACCTGTTTTATGTACAGATTAGTTATATTCAGCCTCTCACACCTACGCTATGATGTCATACTAAAAATAAACAAGCACATCATCGAACTCTCAATGCAAAAAGATAATGCATGTTTAATTCAAAACAATGTGAATAAATAAGCATTAGATTAGACAGAATAGTCTGAATGTTAAAGGGTTAAAATGTCTGAGATAGAACTTGTTAAAAATAGAAGAAAAATATAAAAGCAAAGAAATTAAAACAAAGTTGGAGAGAGCATCAAATAGATAAGGAAGATGTATGTGAGTGGGGATGATAGCAGTAGTTGGCATCCATCAGTCTCAAGAAGCCATGGATCTGCACCTGAAGAAATCATGTCAGCTGCTGATGGTGGTGCAGTGTCTGTTGAGTGAATCATCTTGCAACACTGACTCTGAAGGATGAGCCAATTAATGAGAATGGAAGACTGCATCACTCTGAAGCAACTCCTGGCAGGTGAACTGGGGAATGGAAAGCATCCACCTCGTAAACCTCAGCAGAAAGGACTGAGAAGGACTGAGAAGAAACTGCAATGGATGAAAAGGACTGAGAAGAAACTGCGGATCTATTTTAAAACGGGGGCCACATTTTTCATTAATGTTTTACGTAGTGTTTTTGGTACGGAAAGACTTTCAAACTTCGTATACTTATCTATTTTGTGTTATAGAACAGAAAAATATTTTTGTATTCGAATTTATTTCATGTAAAAAATTGTCTTATTTCGATAATTTCAACCAATCACTGACAAGTATTCAGTTGTTTATATTTACTCCTTTGGCTGATTAAGCGATGTAAAGCGTATTTAATCTCCATACCTTCGTTTTATTTGCTTTTTTCATTTTAAATTTGCTTTAACCCTAACCCTAACCCTACGGTTAGGGTTAGGGTTAGGGTTAATTGTTTCAGAATCGTTTGTTTATGTAGTCGGCACTTAATGTATATCGGCAGAATGGACGTCAGTGATTGGTTGAAATTACAGAAATACGACAACTTTCACATGGAATAACTTATGGATTTCTTTTTTTTTTTAAGAAGACTAAGAGAAAAAGATGTTTTATATGACACATTCTACCAGTGTTCCAAGTTTCAAAGTGTTTCGTTAATGAAAAAGGTGGCCCCCGTTTTAAAAAAGATCCGAAACTGCAACTAACTTGGCAAGATGGAAGAAAGTGACGAGAATTTTGAAATAGCTGGAAGAAATCAACAAAATGTTGAAGAGGAATGCTAGAAAGGCTGTTGATGTGATATTTCTAGGAAATATAGGTGACCAGGTGTGAACTGTGAAATATGAATGTGAGAGATCTGCTTCTAAAAAGTCACAAAATAAGCCATGTACAGAGATTTGACTTACATTGCACCATACACAGCATAATATCATGGAACGAATGTAACCGGGTTTGCCTATCAATGAGAGGTGTGAAATTACATATGAAAAGGAAAAATAACCAACAAGTGCCACTTGTTGTTGTGGGGCAATCATGTATGTAACATCTGTGCTAAAGAGCATAGGTCATTTACTAGCCTGAAAAATCACACCCATGCTGCTCACATGAGTCCACTTCTGAATGTTGAGAAAATGGAGGACAGGAGGGCTTTGTTCATTATAATATATTGATTTCTTTCTCTCTCTCTCTTTCTCTCTCTCTCTCTCTCTGTTCATATAAGTGAATGTATGTATGTTCCAGTATTTAGTCAAGTTTCCCATTTAAGTACCTAAAATTCTGCATAGGTTACAGGTTTTCAAGGAGATCAGAGATTCTGGAGCTTATGAAAGTTTATGTTAAACAAGACTGAGTACTTGTAATTCACCTAAAGACCCTGTGTACCCACAGATGAAACAGATGTATTTCTTCTATTTTAATGAATAAAAATTCTTCGGATAGACTAAATGGGTTAATAGAAACCAATGTAGCAAAGAACACAAAATAACTGTGGTGTAGTTCCTGTTTTTAAGGCAGGAACTCCTTATGGCATATGTGTTCCTCAGCTGGCGTATGTGTTCCGCCAGTCCATCACAGCATTACTCATTTTTGCCAGCTGAGTGGACTGGAGCAACGTGAAATGGAGTGTTTTGCTCAAGAACACGACGCGTCGCCCGGTCCAGGAATCGAAACCACAATCGTACTATAATGATGCTGACACCCTAACCACTAAGTCACGCGCCTCCACACACACACATATATATATATATATATATATATATATATATATATATATATAAAACAATCAAAAATATGTATGAAGAAAATCATATCTTAGCGACATCATTGAATAACTAATTTAACTTATATAAACAAAATATAAAAATTACCATATAAATTCCATATTTTTTGACACTTTGAAATCTACATCAAAATTAAAAAATAAGAAAAAGCTAACATAGAAAGCGAATATATTTATCTACTAAAATTGATGATATCTCTCTTGGTTGAAAGAATGAATGTCTTAAGTTAAATTTGGTTAGGCGTTTTTTTGGTTAGCATTCATGAACAGCTAAAATGTTTTCAGATGTTAAGTTAAAATTTCACTAATATGGATTACCTTAATAATGTTGTATTGACATAAATTTTCGTACATATTATTATTAATTTCAATAATATTCAGATTGGAGCCTGGTGTAACCATCTAGTTCGCCAGTCCTCAGTCAAATCGTCCAACCCATGCTAGCATGGAAAGCGGACGTTAAACGATGATAATGATGATGAATATTGTGTGTGTGTGTGTGTGTATGAATATATATATGTATGTATATATTAATACAATTTTGGGGTTTTTAAGGTATCATCTAAAATAAAGATATGATTTTCTTCATACATATTATTGATTGTTGTTAAATACTCTGAATTTCTTAAAATTCTGCATAAGGACTGTTGGATTTACCTGCCATACACGAGGATTTACCTGGGATTCATATTCTACATACATTTACTGGAGTCTACTTGTTAGAAATTTAACCTTATGCCTTTATACTGAGTGCTTATTTGATATCTGCCAGGATGTTTTAATCCTATTTTTTCTTTTGTTTGTATGTATGTATGTACCTATGTATGTATGTATGTATGTATGTACCTATGTATGTATGCATGTATGTATCTATCTATCTATCTATCTATCTCTGTCTCTTTGTGTTGCTGGTCTGTTTATAGCCCCATAATTTAGCAGTTTGGCAGAAGAGATCAATACAATAAGTACCAGTCTTAAAAAAAATGAGTCCTGGGGTCAATTTGTTTGATTAAGAAACCTTGCTAGGTGGAGCCCCAGCATGGCCACTGAAACAAGTAAAGGATGAAAGAAGATAACAATTATAATCTATCCTCTAATAATCTATCTTAAACACAGAATGGTAACATCCATTGGTTAATATCACTGGCATAGTAGAAGCTGTTGAATCTATTGAACCCTAAGTATATCACTGGTACTTATATTCTTCTGATTCCTGTGGTATTGTATAACTAAGAATGTGAAGAAGTGGTTGGCCCGATGCTCTATCAGTTTTTGCAATCCACCAACGCCAAGAATGGTATTGTACGATGGGGTGCTAAAAAGTTTCTATCTTTAAGGGTATCATGAAAGGCTTGGTTGGAGGCCCAACCCTCCAAGTTCTTTTACAGGGCTTAGAAAAACTGAAGGACCACTTCAATAAGTGTGTGAATCTGAGAGGGGAATATGTTGAACAAAATCATAATTAAGTGGTCCTCATGTATTTTATTTTATCCAAAGCAAGGAACTTTTCAGCACCCCATCGTAAATGAAATGTTAAAAAGACAAAATAGAGAAAGCAATTAGCAAAGAATGAAATCAGAATAGCAAGTGTCCTTGTTTCCAATGGTTGTAGTGGTGGTGATGGGGGTACCATTTCAATAGATATTCTTCCTGCTCCTCCCACCCCTTCCCTTGTTCTCTCATATTCACTGACCACCATAGTCTTGTCCACTTGTGCCAACAACAAGAAAGTCAAGATGTATTTTGTTGAAGTAACACTTGAAGCACTCTCAGACAAAACAAAGGAAAAACAGTCAGCAAGAAAAATCTAGGGAACAAAGAACATTGCTTCCAGTGTGTTTGTATGTGTGTGTGTGTAATATATATAGATATATATATATATATATATATATACATACACAAGCACACACACACACACACGTGTATGTATGTATGCATTTATATGTATACACACACACACATGTATTGAGACCGGTGAAATGAGAACAACAATAGTTTATTTTCTAAGATCTCTTGATGTCAAAGTGAAATTATTTCTGAAATTATTTACATTGAAATAAGAAACAAAATGAAAAAAAAAAAAAGAAATATTTCAGACCTTTTTTTTCTTTACTGTTTCTTTTCTGTTGATATAAATATATATCACTGTATCAACCAGACTATCAAATGTTATACACTCTTGGTCAGAATGTGTTTCCAAATGTTTTTTGATTGTGCCCTTCTTTCCCATTTTGACTCAAATCATTTAACTAAATAGTTTTTCGATCATCATGGAGGTCATCCGAGTGGCCTTTTCCAATGTCTTGGATGTCACTTGCCAACTGCATGGGTTCATACACATACATATTTGATGCTATGATTGATATGTCTGGCAGGAGGTTTCATCTGTCTTTACATTCTGAGTTGAAATTCAGCCAAGCTCGACTTTGCCTTCTATCCTGATGGGGATCAATAAAATAAGTACCAGTTGAACACGGGTTGATGTAATCAACTTATACTTTCCCTGAAATTGCTGGCCTGGTGCCAAAATCTGAAACCAGTATGTCTGGCAGGAGGTCTTTCATTGTCCCAGTGACTCATACATGGACATGGCAACCAATAATATGAAAGCAGGCATGGCTATGTAAGAAGTTTGCTTTGCAATTAACAACATGGTTTCAGGTTCCATCCCAGTAAGTGCCGCTTACCATAGTCTCAGTCAGCTGACAGTAAAATTGGGTAGCCATAAACTTTGCAGAAGGCTACTGAGGAGACCGTCATGGCTAGTTTTAAGGTGAGAGGCTGGTCCTTTGGTTTAACCCCACCACTTGGTCATTTCGCAGACTTGACTCTACCTTAGACTAAAACAAACAAATAATACCTTGCCATATAAAAGGAGAATATTTAAGTTTTTTAACCATATCCAGTGAAGGGCCAGTTAACTTATTGGTATTAACCCTTTAACATTCAGAATACTTTGTCAAATATAATGCTTTTTATTCATATCATTTTGAATTAATCCTGCATTATCTCATAGCTTTGAGATTTCAATGATGTGGTTATATAATTTTGGAATAACATTGTAGGGTAGGTGTGAGAGGACAGTTCAAGTCAGTTTGAACATAAAACAGGGAGTATATCTGGGCCAGATATGGCCAGTTTAAATGCTGTAATCTCTTTGCCCTTTCTGCAGCTACTCTAATAGCCTTTGTTGCTCAGAGCTGGATGGTCTCTTATCTCCTCCACTCACTATGTTAAGTCTCTCCTAACCAGAACATAATCCCTCTGGAATCTTCTCCCTTCAAAAGTTTAACCCTTTAGCATTTGAGCCAGCCATATCAGGCCTGAATATTCTATCAGTTTTAGGTTCAAACTAGCCAGGGTTAGCCTTTCACATCTACACTTCAAAGTCATTCCAAAGTAAACAATCACATCATCAAAATCTCAAAGCAACATGTTAATACATGATAAATTCAAAACAACGTGAAGAAATAAGCATCACATTTGACAGAGTAATTTATAGGCTAAAAGGTTAAGCAACATCACACTCACTGGTCTCACAAAACCATTTCTTTCACACAATAACTCATCTCATACATTTAATCAATAAAGGGACACATTAGATAATGTAGGGCTATTACATATCTCTACAGATGGAATGTTCACCTCTGGAATATCTTTGATCATAAGTATCAGCTGGGTTTAAACACCAACAATATCTAACATGTTTTTGTTGTTGTTTTTTGTTTCAGCCAATGGACATGCTGGAGCAATACTTTGAAGTCAACCAAACCACTACATTCATCATCACCCTCACTATTTAATGTCCACTTTTCCCACACTAACATGGATCAGATGGAGTTCTTTTTCTACAGCCTGATGCCCTTTTTTGTTGCCAACATTCGTCTGTTTTCAGGTAAGGTAATATTTCTCCATGGCCAGGCATGTTTTCATGGAAAATTGGAAACAACCTCGCTTGTATGAGGGTGAGGCTCATTCACAACTCACATGGTTAGGTCACTCCAGGGCTGTAGTAGAAGGCACTTTCCCAAATGCTGTACAGTGGGACTAAACTCAAGACCACATGATTGGGAAGTAAGATTTTCAACTACAGATATATATCATTATCCTTTAACATCTGTTTTCCATGCTGGCAAGATTTGGATGGTTTAACTGAGCTGCACCAAGTTCCAGTTTGATTTAGCTTAGTTTCTATGGTTGGATGCCCTTCCTAACACCAACCACTTTACAGTGTGAAGATAAAGAAGAAAAAAAAATATGCTAAAATAGGATTTGATCTTGTTTGTCTTGAACTCAAGAGTAGGGAAAAAAACATTTTTTTAAGATTTCTGATGTGAAACCAGGTAGTAAAACAGATATTGTTATATTTTGAGATGGTTGTTTTTTTTCTTTTTTTTTTTGCCATATAAACACATACACTATATATTCATTCTTAACTCATTTATTACTGTGCTTATTTTAACTCGTGTCGATTGTCCAGAAATCTTTTGTCACACATCTGCAACCTGAGACACATTCCGTCCTCGTGTGTGCATCTGCTCCACTTAGTTCATTCTGTTCAGAATGGAACACACACAAGAACAAAAAAATGTCACTGAAGAGGTCACAGATGAGTGACGAAAGATTTCCGGACAATGGACATGAATTAAAATAAGAATAGTAATAAATGAGTGAAGAACGAATATACAGTGTGTGTGTTTATT
>NC_069001.1:16518265-16523129 GCF_001194135.2 Octopus bimaculoides | reverse complement strand
GGGGGGGGGGGATGACCATCCCAAAATACAATAGATATATATATATATACAGGGTGTCCTAGAATTAACTATCTATTTCAGTGAAATCGGACTATTTTTTTTAAAAAACTGACTTTGATTTATGCTTATCATGTTAAATATGTGTTAAAAGTGTATAAATTTTTAATTTTGTTTATAATTTTTTGTAATTTTATAATTTTTTATAATTTTCTTTTCATTCCTGTTGGATCTCTCTTATCCTTCTTCCACAACAGTTTTTTTTCAATTTGGCTGAAATTACTTTCTCTACCTCCATCCTCAGGATGGAGTAATAGTTTAGCTGAACTTGAAGAATGCATTCAGTTAGCAGTACAGGAGATAACTCCTGAAATGCTTCAAAATGCGTTTCACAATGTTAAGGACAAAACTATAAAGGAAAAACTGATACTCCTCCAACCTATGCCAATATGGAAAAATAGATGTAAAAGGATGACACACGCGTCTTTGTGTATCTCTATAATGCTGATATAAATGTGTGTGTGTGTGTGTGTGTGTATGGATGCTGACAGATCTATAGCAAAGCACCAATCTCTTAAAATGGATGGAACTTATGGAAGAGCGAGATCCAGGAAGACATGGAATGAAATACTGAAGGACGATCTCAAGATGCTGAACGTTTCAGATGAGATGACAAAAGCCCAAGATAATTGGCACCTTACTGTACTCAGGAAGACCTGTCCTCCACAGCAGAAGTGTTAATGCTACTCTGTCTGTTGAAGAGGATTGGCCTGCAAGAGACCTGTGCCAGTGCTGCATAAAAAGTGCTCACGCAGTGCTATGTTAAAAGCACCCAGCACACACTGTAAAATGGTTGGGATTAAGAAGGACATCCAGCCATGGAAACCATACCAAATCAGACTGGAGTCTGGTGCAGCTCACCAGCTCTGGTCAAATCATCCACCCATGCCAGCATGGAAAAACGGACGTTAAAGGAACACAATAATAATGAAATATGTGTAACATGGAACTAAAAATATGGTAAACTTCCCAGTCTTTGTTCTATGAACTTACTCAGCAAATATAACTCACCAAAACTTCTAACTAGTTTGTATTCATTTTAAACAAAATATTTATATACATACATTTGATACCTCTTTTATGATAATGATATGTATATATAATTACATCATAGAGACAGGTGACAAAAAGCTGAACTCAAAACTTATCACCTGAAATCCACACGAGAAACAATGAACTTCAGACATATCATCTTTCCCACATCCATTATTACTTGCTGGCATGGGTTAGGTGGAAACTTACTGAGGAAGATTTTTCTATTGCCATGTATGATATACACAGACATCATGCAGCAAAGAAATGTCTTCCTGAAAACTATTAACGAAGAGCCATGGAATAAACTGACAGAAACTTCAAGGCAACTCCTGAACAATACAAACACAGATGGATCAGCTGACCAAAATGGTGACAGACGAGGTTGCTGAAAACCAAGTTGGTTTATAATCAAAACACATCAAAGCCATTCATCAACATATTCCAATCATTAGCACATAAACCTACTGTGTCCTCTCTCTCTGATATCTCTCCTGCCACAATAGCCACTGCTCTTCAAAACTGGCTGCTCATGTAACACTTCCAATATAAACACCACCATTGGCATGGGTGGATGATTTGACCAGAGCTGGTGAGTTGCACCAGGCTCCAGTCTGATTTGGTATGATTTCCATGGCTGGAATGTCCTTCCTAATCCCAGCATTTAATTCAATCTGTAGTCATCGTTGTTGTTGGCACTCCGTCGCTTACGACGTCGAGGGTTCCAGTTGATCCGATCAACGAAACAGCCTGCTCGTGAAATTAATGTGCAAGTGGCTGAGCACTCCACAGACATGTGAACCTTTAACGTAGTTCTCGGGGATATTCAGCGTGGCACAGTGTGACAAGGCTGGCCCTTTGAATTACAGCACAACAGAAACAGGAAGTAAGAGTGAGAGTTGTGGTGAAAGAGTACAGCAGGGTTCGCCACCATCCCCTGCCGGAGCCTCATGGAGCTTTTAGGTGTTTTCGCTCAATAAACACTCACAACGCCCGGTCTGAGAATCGAATCCGCGATCCTATGACCACGAGTCCACTGCCCTAACCACTGGGCCATTGCGCCTCCACCTGTAGTCATCATACAGTTGAAATAAAGCTTAAGTTCTGTTAGACTAACAAATATTTTAGTACACTGAAACCCCTCAACCGGCAAAATATTTGCAACAATATAAATACACACACATATATATATATATATATATGATGAATTCTCTCATTGGTTTTGTAGTATGAGATTCCAACAACCTACACTTTCTTTGTCAGTCATAATGCTTATGTCAAATGTGTCCCACCAATTTGCAAAGAAACCTGTAGATGTTGCAAGTTTGAGGATTATGGGTCAATGCAGGTGGTATATCTGCAGACACTTTTCTCCTTTGTCTTGCACCTCTTAGCCTGTTAATGCTGGCTGAAATTAAAGTCTCTTATACCATTTTGACACAGTGATCTCCTTTTTGTTCATTCCAAGGCTGTTTGCTCAAAAGTATTGAGAACTATATTGACTACTGAGAGGTTACTCTTTAGCTGATTTTTTATATACATAGTAATAATAATAATAATCCTTAGATGGAATTTATATTTTAATGCATCACTGTGCATTTCCACAAATCACATCTCTTAAGATTATAGTTCACTTTCCTGGGATGATACCAGGGCATGAACATGATCTATCTGATGGCCATGGATACTACAGACTGCATTGTAATCATTCCAGGAATATGGACTATGATCTTACAAAACATGTGACTTGTCGAAACACAAGTAGTAATGCATTAAAATATTTATAAAGTCCATCCAAGGATAATTATTATTATTATTACTATATTTATCCTACATCAAAAAACTGGCATTGCCAGCTGGCATCATTAGGTTGAAGCCAGCATAACAGAATAGGAGCTTTTATATGCATATTCGAAATGTTTCCCATAAAAAAACTTTGAGCATATATATATATATATACACACACACACATGTATTTATAATTTT
The DNA here is from genome assembly GCF_001194135.2 of Octopus bimaculoides. Taxonomy (NCBI): domain Eukaryota; kingdom Metazoa; phylum Mollusca; class Cephalopoda; order Octopoda; family Octopodidae; genus Octopus; species Octopus bimaculoides. Next base: position 16,520,054 of record NC_069001.1, on the reverse strand, counting down.
TGAGGTGACAGTCTTGTCAAATCAGACCCACAGGTGACAAATATATCAACTATGGCAAGGAACGCTATGTATGTATACACACACACACACACTTGTATCAAAGGACGGCACCAAATATAAAGTTATTTCATTAAGATTCTTTATAGACTGAAACAGAAATTTCTCAAAACCAAACCAAATTTACCCAATTCTCTTGGCTCTTCAAACATGAATGGAAAATATGCAAATTTCAAAGCTTAGATCAATAAACAAATCACAAATTTATTAAAACATTCTGACTATTAACACTGGGGCCTTTCCTCTACCTTAGAACAAAGAGTAGTCCAGATTTGACTATCTTGTTTGTTATGGATTCAGAGATTTTACTCTTTTTTTTTTTTTTAATTAGTAAGAGTGAAAGCATTCCAACCGTTACCATCCCTTCTAGTCTGAAATTCAAATAGATACTATAAATCCAAATTAAAAAAAAAATTTAATCTAATTAATGACAAAATAATTAAATCCATATGATTAAAAATAATTGTTTGTTGCAGAAGCGGGACTGAATTCTAGGGGAGGAGAGCAACCAATTACATTGACTCTAGTACTTCACTGGTTCTTTATTGACCCTGGGGAGATAAAAAACGCAAAATTGGCTTTGGCAGGATTTGAATTCAAAACACAAAGATCCACGAGAAAAGACTGCTAAGCATTTTTTGCAAAGCTCTAATCGATTCTGCCAATCCACCAGCATCGATGGATAAAATTATAAAATTTATGTGCAACTGAAATACTTGTGTCACCATGTCTCAGAATGCCCAAGGCCTAAGTTGATTCTAAATAACAGGGCACCTTCCAAATAGAAATGTTTTTTGTAGTTGTTCCTAATCCAAAACCAAGGCATTATGACCCCTGTTATACAACTGCCAGGAGGTTGTCATAATGTACAGTGAAATAAACTCATTTGGAGGTGATTCTTTGTAGTGTTCTATTTTTTTTTTGTTGTGTTGTTTTTTCTTACTTGTACAGAAATCTAAACATAAAATGAAAACCGATAGGATAACCTCAATCGGAACATTTTCATTCTTACTAAAGTGTGAAGAAAAAAAAAACTCCGAATTCATAAAAAAAGATGAGATGGTTACTTCATTCAACTAATGGTCACAGTTGAGACACTTTCATATTAATTAGTGTTTGATATATTTAACGGATCCCTGGCTGATGCAACTGTTGAAATTTGTATAGATTTAGCTCACAAGAGCAAAGAACAGAGTGTCTTTGAACATTAATAATTTTTTTATATTCCACTAATTTCATTTTAACAGAATTTCATGTGTGTGTGAGAGAGAGTTGGAAACTGCTTTTATTTGTGTTTTCTGACACATCTTTTCAAAATCCCACTTAACCCATTAGCATTTAAACCGGCCATATCCTGCCAAAATGATCTATTTGTTTTTTGTTCAAACTGGCCAAATACAAGGCTCTCACATCTTCCCTACAATGTCATACTAAAAGTAGACAATCCTATAATCGAAATCTCAAAGCCACAAGATAATGCAGGATTCATTCAAAACAATGTGAATAAATAAGCATAACATTTGACAGAGCAATCTGTATGCTAAAGGGTTAAATTTGGGTACGAAGTTTCTCTGTCCAGTGCACACACAATTCTTTTCTTTTTTTTTTTCAGAATATAATATCTGAAATTTATTTAAAACAGAGAAAAAGAGAGAGAGAGAGAGAGAGAGAGAGAGAGAAAGAGAGAGAAAGAGAGAGAGAGAAAGAGAAAGAACAAACAAAAACATTCTAT
>NC_069001.1:16515888-16518072 GCF_001194135.2 Octopus bimaculoides | reverse complement strand
TATGAATCAAAGCATAAGATAAAAAATACCAATAATGGAAATTTCTGTAAGAGGCACAACACCACATATAATAGGCAGAGGAAAGCGGACGTGTGTGTGTGTGGGGGGGGGGGATCAATTTAATCAAACTCCAGTCAATTGACTGGTTAATAATTTTTATCAATATGAACAATGGCAAAGTTGAAACTTCCACCCACAGCCACCCATAACAGTGGACTTTGAAATTAGAAGATATCGGAATAGAAAGGGATCTTCCATCTTACAAAAGCGTTGTTGTATTCCTCAACATCTAGAATTTAGGGATACAAGCCCAATTTCTCCCAAACACCTCCCTGTACAAGACTTGGAAGTCTTTGAGAAAACATCTTTGGCATCACAGGACTCTAGATGATGGCAAAATTTTCAGGAAGACAACACCTCCATTTTACAAGAAGTGGGGAAGATCCTGGGTAACTAAATGTCTCAATTTTATTTATTGATCTATTGATTCTGTCAGATATATGCTTTTTTAACACTATTGTAATAACTTTTCATATGAATAACTTCTAACATGTGGGGTGGGATAATCGGGGTTAATTAGATTGAACTCCATCCCCAGTACTTGGCTGGTCTTTTAATTGATCTTGAAAGTTAACCATAATAGCATTTGTACTCAGAACACACAAAGAGCCAAAATATAAACCTCATGATACTTTTACACTAATAATTGTTTCTACTAATAGGCAAAAAAATGAAACCTAGAGGTGGGTGCTAGTTTATTACATCAAACCCAATGTGTGACCGGTACTTATTTTATTAACCTTGAAAGGATGAAAGGCAAAGTTAACCTTGGTGGCATTTGAACATAGAACATAAAAACGCCACTTAGCATTTCATCAGCTGCCTTAATAATAATAATAATAATCCTTCCTACTGTAGGGCTAGACAATTACTTCAACCCCACCCAGTGTTCAACTGGTATTAGTTTTCTAGGCCTGAAATTATGAAAGGCAAAGTGGAATTTGATGAAATTGGAACTAGAAATATAGAGCCAGAACAAATGCTAATAAGCATTTTGTTTTGCATGTGCTAACCTTAATAATAATACAATAAATTTGTTTGACCTTCACCAGTTGAGCATGTCATGTCCATTAGTGGCTGATGCATCTCTGATCACAAGCAAGAGTAATGGGGAGCATCATAGCCATGTCTTGAGAGGAATTCTTTGGGGTTTGAAGAAATCATTCCTGGAAACACGAGTGTTTCGTTCATCATCCTTAAACAACCTTTATTCAGGGACCTCTTGAGCAAGATGGGCTACTCGAGTGTTTTGTTCATCCTTAAACCTTATTCAGGGACCTTTTGAGCAGAATGGGCTACTCAACCTGAAGAAAATTCTAACCAGACCCCACTTGCAAGGTTATGTGCTGCTTATCTTGATATGAGATCACCAAGTCACACACATGGTTGTGATGCACATTCCCAGTGTAGACATGTAGTTATGCTGGGTATATTGGGCTTTGTATATTTGCACCCTGGTGTCACTTTGATGGCATGTGCTGCTCTTACTCAATAATAACAACCCCTTGTTACACAGGTACACATACCTCCTTCAACATAGGTAAAAGGGACACAGTGGTTGTTATACTGACCAAAATTAATTAACAGTTAATTATCAAAGCTTGAAAGATGCAAACTAAGACCTGGCAAGGTTTCAACCCCATGAAAATAATAATTTAACATTGGCACAATGTTGCAAATTGTGGGGGGAAGGAGGGAGCTTGAATCACTTTAATTAACCTCAGCAGGATTTGAACTCAGAATGTAAAGAACCACAAAAATACTACAATACATTATGTCCAGTACTCTTATGATTTTCCCAAACCACTGTCCCGGACAGTAGCAGCACTGGCTCCAGGTATCTTAATGAGGAAAATCACTGGTTCTCTGTATCTTTGATTGTAAGAGTAACAAAGAAATATCTGTAAGTTGGTTTCTTTTATCATTTACCTTTTAATTGTTTCAGTCTTAGGACTGTGGCCATACTGGGACCATAGGCTTGGGAACAGGGGTGCAGGAGTACCAAGTGCATCCCCTAACATTTTTGGTGTGCTTTGAACATCCATCCTGAAAAACTGGGTTTGCACCCCCTAAACAAATTTTGTTCCCTTATTTTTTTAAGTCTGGTACTTACTCTGGTTGTCT
>NC_069001.1:16510986-16514118 GCF_001194135.2 Octopus bimaculoides | reverse complement strand
CCCAGAGCTGTTTGTTGCTGTGCTTTACCAATCAAATGACATTGTGTGGTGGGGGGACGGGGAGGGGGGAAGCTGATTTTTTTTTTTTGCTTTCTTTTTCTGAGAGAAACTTTTTGATAGAATGTTGAAAGGAAGGAGAGGGAGGGGGAGCTGAGAAAAGCTCCCCCACCCTCTAAGGATGTATGTTTACAGGGGAAGGGGAGGGAGACATGGAGGGGTTAGTAACAGTTCACTCCCACAAAATATTCTTTGTCTTTTCAAGTTATTTCCTTTAAATCTTATTGTAATATCAAGTCACAGAGTTCTGTCAATATGGTGGCATGTGACTGTACCAAAATCTGAAAGCTTCAGATAGATTTATGTTAAACTGTGTAGCAGCATACTTTAAACAGCATGGTCACTCATTAATCAATGTTGCCATAAATGAGTTACTGACAGCATGGTCAATCATCGATCAGTAACTGACATGGAGTCTATTTTGCCATGAAACCAGATTTTTTGTCATCCCAAGAAATGGATTCAAGTCTTCTCATCCTCAACAATTTATCTCTGCCTTTTCTCCTCCCCCATTTTCAGTTTATTTGCGTTTGTTTTGTTTTTTCTTTCTTTCATATTCTTTCTTTAACATTTGATCACAATAAAATGGAAGAGAAAGTCTAATTAGATGCAAATCAAAACAGTTCCAGACTTATAGAGCCAGGTTGTTGTTAATCATTAAATATGGACAAGAACCAGCATTTCATTTTGATTCTCTCTCATTCCACCACCACTTCCTTTTGCAATTTTTTTTTCTTTATTTTTCCTTTTAATATTTTATCTACAAAACATATTTCAAAAAATTATATTTGATCCTTCTTCCAGAACAGCAGCAAACTTCTTCACTCAAGAACTGTTCAGCTTTGTTCAACACCTTCCCTCGGCTCACATTAGTCCAACTGACTGTTCCATCCTGTTCCACCTGACAATGTAAATAACTTCAAAACAACATGCTAGTCAGCCCAATACCCTCAATACTGGTAAATACCAAGCAATGAGGTCTCAAAAATTTGCCAGTGAATCCACTCTCACATTTATGTTGTCCATGATAATGGGACTTGTGCAGAATAAACGTTTTTTTTAAAGTCCAGAGAGTGCTGTGTTGGAGAGAAACAGAGAAGTAACACATTTTTCTTCTCAAGAATGCATAACAACCAAACATTGAATATATCAGATTTCACAGAGCTAACACTTTAACAAATCTAACAGCATTTTAACATACTAGTAACGCAATTTAAGCTTGGCAAAATAATAATAATAATAATTATTATAAAAATAAAATGCAAATGAAAATTACTAAAAAAAATTTTAATCTAAGTTTAAATTAAAATAATTAAAAAACAGATTAACAAAAGAATGCCATATAAAGGAGAATTAATTTGCTTAAAAGTTGCAATATTTGTTGTGTTAATGACTTCACCTGAGTTTAGAAAAAGTGGGAGCAGCAAAACTAAAATAAAATCCCCTACAAACCACTATATCATATTAAATTTCCTCTCTGTGTCTACTGCAACAACAAATATAACAATTTCTCAATAGGGTTGCACAATGTCCACAGAGTAGTGGTGTTTGTAGGGGGAACTGGGAGATGGTTATACAGCCAAGTGAACTGAATGAGGGCCCAGAGATACATGGCGGGTTACCTTTTATCTATTTTTGAATTGGACCTGGAAGGGTTGAAAGGCAAAGTCAACTGTGGTGGGATTTGATCTCAGAATTGTGAAGGGACATCACTAAAAACTGGCAAGTCTTTACTCAGTCTGACATTACCATGTCTAACACACCATCACGTCTTCAGAACAAAGGGTCTGTTGTTGTCCCTAACAAGGTGAAGCATCTTAATATAAGAAACAATGAGAGTATATATATATACATGTTTGGGTATGTGTATGTGTAGAGTGAGAGTGTATGTAGGTGCACAAGAAGTGTATGTATAGGCATGTGCATAGGGAGTGTGTGTGTGTGTGTGTATATATATATGTATGAGTGTGTGTAGGGAATGTATATGCATGTCTATGTGATCACATATGCATAAAAAGTAAGGGAATGGAGAGAACAAAAAGGAGAAAAGTCCTTTCTTTCCACAAACACTAAAAGCTCAAAAAATGATAATAATAATGGTTTCCAATTTTGGCATAAAGCCAGTCATTTTAGGTAAGTGGGTAAATTGATTACATCAACCCCAGTATTCAACTGATACTTATGTTACTGACCCCACAAAGATGAAAGGCAAAATTCAACCTCAGCGGGATTTGAACTCAGTATGTGAAGACGGATGAAATTTTGCTCCAGCATGCTAATGATTCTGCCAGCTAGCCCCTGAAGTGCAAAGCCACACATTCTAGATGGTAAGATTAATTATAATTGATTACCACTACATTTTTTGACACCCCTGCCTCCCAAAAGAATGAAAGATGCAATTGATCTCAGCAGGATTTGATCTTAGAACATAAAAAAAAGGGATAACTAAGCACAGCAAGGCATTTTGTCTATTTTTGCTTTAAAAGTAATAAAACTTTCTAGGTTTGGGCCAAAAGCCACAAATGTTTAGTGAAAGGTAAGAGAGGGTTTGTATATAAGATCAACACCCACTCCCACCAGTACTCGATACTTATTTAACCAATCATTTCTCCCCACCACATCTCTTCCCTAGAGGGAATGAAAAGCAAGGTTGACCCTGGCAGCAAAGTTTTTTTTAAACTAAAATACTACAAAGTATTTTAACCTACCAACTTCACCATTTCTGGGCCACTCCACAGCTTTTAAGAATAATAATGATAATAATAATTATAGTTTCTTTATTGGCCACAGGGCAGCTGATGAGAGGGACACAACAAGACCTTTTATGTTCAAGGTTTACTGCCATCAGCTGTATTTTTTAAATGATGCTATGTCTGTTGGCCCCCACCACTTTTGGTTTTGTGTACTTGTGCGTGTGTGTGTGTATGCATGCAGAAACTGAAGAATACCAAACTAGAAAGCAGATTCTAATCACATTTTGGAAGAGCTGATGGTCCTTTCTCAAAAGAGGCTAATCCAACATATGCTATAAGTATGTATATATATATATATATATATATATATATATATATACAC
>NC_069001.1:16490942-16510886 GCF_001194135.2 Octopus bimaculoides | reverse complement strand
TGTATGTATGTATGTATATACAACATGTGCATGCATGTGTATATATGCAGTTGCATTGCAGAGCAATTCAGCAAGGATATGAACCCCAGGGTTTGGAAGGAAGACAATTTTTCACTGAATGTCATTTTAGGTCCCCACATCAACGTGGGAGGCGGGTATATGAAGGGTCAATAGGATTAGGGGTTGACAAAGGAGAGAGAATCTCCCTCACACAAACAAATGGATGGAATATGAAACAAGTGGATTAATTGACATAGGTCGGCCTTCTCTCTACATTGAATTCTCTCCCTCTCTCTCTCTCTCTCTCTCTCTCTCTTTCTCTCAGAAAACAGATAAGAGGATGGAAGAGGTGCAGAGAATCCATTCTATGCAATCAGAAGATTAAGAAAAACAAAAAAAGAGAATGCCCCCATCCCCCAATTAACTTCTTAATTACACATGACTTAATTAGTTTAGAGTAACTTGCATAATGACAAAGTTGTGTGTACAGGGAGAAGATAGACATGCACTACTCTCATCAATAGCTCAATGCCCTGCCGTCCCTCTCAGAGATGAAGGCAACAAAAACAATAATCACAAGGCCTCAAATTGTGGGAGGAAGAGGAAGAAGGAACAGATGATAACATCAAGCACCAGTACTACATGGGTGAAACTTATTTTATCTCAGAAAGGATAAAATACAAGGGAGAGACATGACTGGTGACTTTGAACCCAGAAAATATAGAAGATTGGAAGTAAATCTGAAGTATTTTGTTCATTGCCCTTACTATTCTGCCAGTCCACTACCCTCTGATTTGTTACAGAGGCACAAACACAGATAAGAGTATAGTCTATTTGACCCCTGGGGACATGACTTGTACCTGGTGAATAACACTGCTTCCTGCTCCTAAAGTTAAAAGCTAAGTTGACCTTCAATCATGATGATAATAATAATAATAATAATAATAATAATAATAATAATAGTTTCTGACAGTAATGATAATTAAAGATAAAAATAATTACAAAATATATTCAACCCTGAAGCTGTCAAATATATCCGTATGTACATACATATCCATGCGCGCACACACACACAAACTAAGATAAAGCAAATTTCGTCTGAAAAGAGAAAAGAAAAACATTGTCTCCCAAATATTAAAAAATGCGATTGAAGTGTGGAGTGAGGTGGGAGTGATAGGTGGGAGGTAAAGTGAGATATTATACAATAGTGGGGGTCAATCAGAAGCAGGTCGGGGGAGGGAGGGGATAGGAAGATGTTTCAATCCTCATCCGCCCCCAACAAACCAGTGAGATGATTGGGCCTTCAGTTTTTGCCGTTCGCAAGGGATCTGTGTTGTAGCAGTAGAAGTATAGACTGTTGCTGTGTGTGTAGGGCATCTTTTCCTTTCAGTTTTCTTTATACACACACACATATATATATATATAGATACACATACACACACAATATATATATGAACACACACCCATATGCGCCTGCGTGTGTGTGTGTGTGTGTGTGTGTGCGTTTAGGTACAACTGTGAAACTGTGATTCTGTTTCGAGAGCAAATGCGGTGGGTTTGTCAAAGATGTTTGTCTTGAAATGAGTTTGGCTTTATCTCTTGTGCTCCTTCATTTACCTCCCCACTTTATTGAATAGGAGAACATATATATAAAAGTGACTGCTTCTTCTCCCAGTTTTCTGTAGTCTCCTCATCAACAGAAAGTCTTGGATACACAAACAGACATACTGACAGTCAGTCAGTCAGTGAAATGTGTTTATGAAGGACAGATGGTGGTGGTGGTAGTGGTGGCATTGGCAGGGATTGCTTTTTTTTAAAATCTTTTTTAATTGTTGCTGTGGTTTTGGTTTCACTTTTTTTAATATAATTTTTTTTTTTTTTTTGCCTTCTGACAACAGTTGCCAATTCAAGCGAGAGACCTCACTGCTGTATTTCACAAACGTATGTGGCTGGAAACAGTCCTTGCACTCCGCGAGTGTTCTCTCCTCTCCACCAATTTTCATCTTTCTTTTCTAGAACTGTGATTATCTCCCCTTTCTGTAGCTGCAACTCTTCAGGGTATTGCGGATCAAAGTCAAATGATGCTTTTACCTGCAACAAGAACAAAAATATATGAATATATTAAATCATGACCAACATCCTCCTCCTCCTCATCATCATCATTTTACATCCACTTTCCATGCTCACATGGGTTGGATGGTTGCTAAGACAGCTTTTTTTTTTTTTTTACAAGAATTAATGCACTCCTAAATGGGTTGGAAGCCATATCTGGCTTGGTTTTTATGGTTGGATGCTTTCCTAACACAAAGTAAATTTATAGTGGCACCAACACCAGTGGGGTTGCTTTTAAGTATAGTTTTAAGTATGTTAAGTATAGTTCATTGAGCAGACAGACCTATATTCCCCAAGGCTTTCTGGTCATGGCCATTCTGTCTTTTTAAAATTAATTTACTCAATGTGTCCTTCCTTTTATATAATGTAGGAGAATGATTTAAGAGAAACTTGCTGCTATTCCTAGCAAGTCAATAAATCACTTAGAGGTTCTCCCATGGTATGGTGCCAACCTGTCCAGCTGGTCAAGCATGTTTTGACAGGTTTTATCAAGGCCAATGACATACGATGTACACTCTCTATCTCTTTAGTTTATAATAAAATCTGATATGGAATTTGCATTCATGGAGGAAATCACCACTGTCTATTTATGCACATGTGTGTGCATATACACATACATGTATAGGCTCGTCCCCTGCAACCTTCTCCTGCCAAGCATCCCTAATCTTGCGGGCTTGTAGTGCTGGTACCATGTAAAAAGCATTGACACTGGTGCAGTGTAAAAGCACCCAGTACACTCTGTGAAGTGGTCGATGTTAGGAAGGGCATCCAGCTGTAGAAAACAGACATGGAGCCTAAACAGCCCTTCAGCTGGTCAGCTCCTGTCAAACTGTCCAACCCATGCCAGCATGGAAAACACATTATATGAAGGTGTGTCTGTATGTGTATACATATATATATATCAAGAAAAAGCATTCCATCCACTGAGAGATAGATAAATATTTAATGTGCACAGTATAAAGATATGAGCTACTAATGCATTAAGCAAGGAAAGTCTAGGCAGGTTTTTATATCATGCCTTGTGTCTCCAAGCAATCTTCAGGCTCTGAGCACAAAGCCTATTCAATTTACAAACCAGGATGCTGGAACAAGAGAAATCATGAGAAAAAGCAAGAAAGTAGATGTAAAAATTGGTAGGGTGGAAAGAACAGAAAAAGAAATGGAAAAAAAAAAGAAAATTAGAGTTATGTCCCCTTTGACTGTAAAGCCATAATAAAGCTAGTTATAGAATGATTCAACAGAGGATGGTGTGAGAGACAGTGTGAAAGTGTGTGAGACAGTAGATCTATCTGGCGGGGTGGTGTTCTGTATTTCACCAAAAGAAGTTTGTCCATATGTTTGCATTTGCTGAAAACTTCTGATTTGAAATTCAGTTGTGTGCTGGGATTCTTAGATCTAAAAAGAATGTACAATCTTTCAGTTATGCATAACATATGGCATGGATTTCTCAATAATTTTACACTTGACTGTATGTGGTGTGGAGTTGCTCTTCAAGCTTCATACAAGGCTGACCAACTTAGTAACTTTACTTTTGTCAATGTGCCAGAAAGGAGATAAGTGGTTTAAAATCTTCGCATAACCTAATGAAATTCCTCTTTTCAGTTAAGTTATTTTGAAGTATTGCTTTGACTTCTGCCTCGTATATGACAGAATTTATCATACATGCTTGGTCAAGTGGGCAAGCTTCAGGGTCTTGACGATTACAACTGGAAGTGGGTTCTTGGAGATGTTTACAAGTGATAATGTTCTTCATATTGGGGCAGCAGCTGTATGATATTTTAATTGAACATCTGCTAAAAATTTTCCTGTACTTGTGTTTTACAAGAAAATGCTTATCTAAAACTGAAATTTCTTGCCTATAATAGTTTTAACATTGAGGGAGACGGAGCAGAGGCAAACCAAATTATTTTCCTCAGTCTATTTTTATGATTCATATTTTGGGTTGTAATTATATCTTATCTTTGAAGCCACTGTTAGCTAGGGCATTGTTATAGTAAGGGCTGTCTTATATATTTCTTTAGAAGATAGATCAGTTATCCTATTACTAATGTTAGCTATTAGGTTTTAAACAGTATGGGGGTAGGTGACAGAATTGTTTGTGTAGGTAGGAGAGTTTCTCTTTTGGTTTATGGTACAGTTCATAAGAAAAGGAGTGTAGATCTAGAGAATCATCTAAAAATTAGACTTTTGACAGATTAGTAGTAACTGATTTTGAAGCATAATTGACTAAAGATATCAATTAGTGCTTTTCCCAAATTTATCAGAAGCATGACCATCACAGCTATGTGATATTCCCAAACCACTGTCTCAGTATAGACCAACATTGTGTGTATGCACATGTATGCACACATTGTGTGTATGCACATGTATTGACCTGTCAACCTTTTATTCAGATTGAAGGAGACAGCTTTAACAGCACTTTGAACACACTGCTTATTACAGCTGACTAGTTTGGGGAATGCATTCGAGATGCGAAGACAAGTTGGAAGCTTATTATGTAATAAAGTTTTGTGTGTTAAATTGGGCAAAAACACTACAGAAACTTATGAAATGCTCCAGACTGACTATGGATTAACTAATGAGCAAAGCATCTGCTTTTCACTGGCACATGAGGTTCAAGGACAGTAGAGAGGCGAGGGACAATGTGAGGTATAGTAGGGAGGACATCAGAACATCAGAGCTGGTTGAGAAAATTCATAATTTTCTGAATGAAGACCATCATGTGTCTTTAAAGACAATAAGCATACAATGTGGAGCTGGTGTGGTGACTACACACAGAATTAGTCATGAAGATCTGAACAAGCACAAAATTTGTCCAAAGTTTGTTTTCAAGGTGCTCAGTGACAAAGAGAAGGAAAGATGTGTTGGTGACAACAGGGAGATGGTTGAGTTCATTATCACCAATCCAAAAGTAGTTGAGTCTCTGGTGGCCTGTGATATGAGCTGGATCTACTGTTATGCTCCACAGACCAAGAGACTGCCAAATGAAAGCATCTTGGTTCCTCCAAATTCAAGATGGCCAGCTAAAACATGTCCACTGAAAAGCTTATGATGATCCCCTTTTTTGATAGCAAAGGCATTATCTACATCCACTGGGTTCCCTCTACCCTGACAATCAACAAAGAATACTTTGCAGAAGTTTTGAAGCAGCTCAGGAAAAGCTTTTGTTGCATAAGGCCAGAGCTCTTCCACTCATGTTGGTGGCACCAGCACTATGACAATGCACCAGTCCATAATTTGATCCTGGTAACCAACTACTTGACAGAGATGAACATCAAAACTGTCTCCCACCTTTCCTACAGTCCAGACTTAGCTCCTTGTGACTTTTCACTGTTCCCCAAGTTGAAGGAGAACTTCAAGGGCAGTCTTTCTGAAGACACTGGGGAGATGAAGGAGGCTGTGATAAGGGTTCTGGATACCTTCATATTGGAGAACTTACACAGGGCCTTCACGAAGTGGTTGTAGCACTACAAGTGCATTGAAGTCAGAGGATCCTACTTTGAAGGAGATTAGAGTTTTGTACTTCTTTGAAATGGATAAATGTCTCTCCTGAAAAAGTCTCAAAACGTCTGAAATATATCTTGTATGTGACATGACTGGGAACTTCTAATTGCAGATACACTCAATCCAAGAGGCTTCTACACAGTTTCCATTGACTTAATTTCATTCATAAATTGACCCAAGGCCATGATTAACAAGACGCTTATTGAGTATACCTGGCAGTAGTATTTAACCCAGAACCTCATGATTGCAAAGCAAACTTCTTAACCATTAAGGCGGCGAGCTGGCAGAAACGTTAGCACGCCGGGCGAAATGCTTATCGGTATTTCGTCTGCCGCTACATTCTGAGTTCAAATTCCGCTGAGGTCGACTTTGCCTTTCATCCTTTCGGGGTCGATTAAATAAGTACCAGTTACACACTGGAGTCGATATAATCGACTTAATCCGTTTGTCTGTCCCCTCTGTGAGCAATAAAGAAATAAAACTTCTTAATCATTCTAACACAATTGCATCTCCAGCCACAACACTCATACACACGGACAGTTACACTACAAAAGCTAAAAACCCTCAAAACAGTGAGTATCTTTCATAATGACTTCACAAACACAACTAAAACTGGATTTCCTTTTCAGTCAGGAAATACTTAAGAACTGATCAATTGATAACTCATTCCAAAAGGCTGAAATATTACTAACAACAGAGAACTTCTCCCACCTCTAGGAGAGTGGTGCTGGTACTGCTATTACACACACAACTTTGTACCAAGAAAAAAGGAAGAAACTGGACACATTCACAGCATTACAATCTCTAGCCTTCAAACAAAGAGCTTTTCTTCTCCCTCTTATTCTGCCTCTGTTACCACAGCCTCAACTCCTCTATATTACTAACTTTCCTACCACAACCACTGATACTCAACCAGCCCTAGATTAATGACAATAAAAATTATTTATTTATTAAGAGATGGAAGGGTAATTGCAGGATAGCTTTTTGAGGACCTCCAAGTGGAAACAATAGAAGTAGTTATTCTCAAACCAGAAACCTAGCCTACTTGCAAAAGACTGGGCCCTTCCATTAAAAGGAGCCAAGGACCAGATGATGGTGTTAAGGCAGGCTATGGGTTAAGTTTACCATCCAACAACTCTGACCTCAAAAAACTAGAACAAATACTGTAAGCTATTTTGTTTGATCATCATCAACAACATCAGCATCAACATCATCATTTAACATCTGTTTTCCATGCTAGCATGGGTTGGATGGTTTGACAGGAGCTGGTAAGCTAAAGAGCTTCCCAGGCTGCATGTCAGTTTTGGCATGGTTTCTATGGCTGGACACTCTTCCTAACACTAACCACTTCACAAAGTGTACTGGGTGCTTTTACACAACACTGGCATGGGTGCTTCTAAAAAGCACCAGCACAGGTGCTTTTTATGTGATACCAGCTTCCACAAACCTGCAGGATTAGGATTGCTCAGTTGAAGGGTGATACAGAGGTCATGCAAGAACAAGTTTACTTAGCTTGACATTGTTTTCAAGCACAGCAAATTGCCAGAAGTCTCAGTCTCTTGTCACCTCCCTGTTAGGCCCGATGTCTGAAGATCCTTTCTCACTACTAATTTCCATGTTTTCCTCCACAATTAGAGATCAGCACTCCTTGATGCAGCTATCTTCATTCATGTGCATTACATGACCATATTGGCACAGTCTTCTCTCTTGCACACTACATCTGATGCTTCATGTACCCAGTTTTTCTCTCAAATCACTTACACTGTCGTATATGCCCACTGACTTTACCCATCCAATGGAGCAAACTGGCTTCATTTCTTTCAAGCTTTTGCATGTTCTCAGTAGTCACAACCCATGTTTCACTGCCATGCAGCATAGCTGTTTGTACACAAGCAACATACAATCTGCTCTTCACTCTGAGGGAAAGGCTCCTTGTCACCAACAGAAGTAGTAGCTCTCTGAACTTTGCCCAGCCCATTCTTATTCTAGCAGCTATGTTTTCAGAACAACCTTAACCACAGCTAATTTGGTCACCTAAATAACAGAAACTGTCTACTACTTCCAAGGGGCCACCCTGACATGTGAGGGAGTCTATTTTTTTGTACATCCCTGGTGTTTAATGTACTCGCACATCTTCCACATGTAGAGAGAACTTTCTTTGTTAGTCTTCCAGTGATACTGCTGCACCTCTTATGTGTCCATAGCTTGCATTAGGTACACTATATGGAGTTTCTATCAATATCTTTTCTACATATCAAGTAGGGCCTTCTCCCTGAAGGGAGATGTGATTTATCTGTTTTCCCACTTAATAAGGACTTCATTCTTTACTAAATTAACTCTAAGGCCCTTTGATTCCAGACCTTGCTTCCACACCTGAAATTTCTTCTCCGGTTCTGATACTGATTCAGCAATAAGAACAAGGTCATCAGTGCAGAGAAGTTACCAAGGGCAGCCAGTCTTAAATTCCTCTGTTATAGCCTGGAGCACTATGATAAACAAAAGGAGGCTGAGAACCAATCCACAGTGGACTCCTACTTGTACACTAAATTCCTTACTATACGCATTGGCAACTTTCACCTTACTGACAGCATCCCTGCACATGGCACTCACCAACCACTCATCTATCCCTAGCTTCTGCATTGCCCACCAGATAAGGGAGAGGGGGACCCTGTCAAAGGCTTTGTCCATGTCAACAAAAGCCAAATACAGAGGTTTATTTTTGGCCAAGTATTTCTGCAGTTGCCTCACCCAGCAGTGCTTCTTCCTGGTATGGATCTCTTCCTAATTAATCGAGCTATGGCCCTTTCTGCAATTTTCATTACCAGCAATTTGATGCCTTGGTAATTATTTCAGTCTAAAGCATCACCTTTGCCATTCTAAGTTGACTATAGGGACAAGGCCTGAAATTTTGGAGGAAGTGGATAGTCAGTTACATTGACCATAGAACAACTTGAAAGGATAAAAGGCAGAATTTGAACTCAGAACATAAAACCAGGAGAAAAGCATTTATTCAGTGTGCTAATGATTCTGTTAGGCCTCTTAGCACAAGGCCAGCAATTTTAGAGGTGGGATTAAGTCAATTACATCAACCCCCAGTGCTCAACTGGTACTTATTTTATTGAACTTGGAATGGCAAAGTTAACCTTGGTGGAATTTGAACTCAGAACATAAAAGATGGACAAAATGCCACAAAGCATTATGCCAGCTCGTTGCCTTAATAATAACAATGCTAAGTAGGTGTTTTGACATTTGTTGTTGTTATTTATTTCAACAGGAACACACACACACACACATATAACTATCAAAAAATAACATGAGTCATCAACTATGAAGTGGTAAAAAAAAACCGGTCACTTGCAGGGTATACACACAGTGTAGAGGTGGGGCATGGATGGGTTTATAGTTTCAGAAAAGAGACACTAGAGAGGAGGAGATGGAAGGGAAGTGCCAGTAGTGGTGAGTGGGAAAGTGTAATTATCACCTACTTGGAAGTGCCCAACAACAACAACAACCTGCAGCTCTTGTTTCAAAGTTAACTGCTACAACACATCCTGCTCTACTTTACCTAGAAATATAACAACACCATCTACCAGTCTCTGCTCACCCACCTTTTACACACACACACACACACACACACACACACACACACACACACACACACACACACACACACACACACACACACACACACACACACACACACACACACACACACACTACCATTTTAGTTTCACTATTTCATATCTGAACCCCAACTTTTCCTTTCATATTCCTGAAAGCACAGGCATGCTTGTGTGGTTAAGAAGTTCACTTCCCAGCCACAAGGTTTGTTCTGGGTTCAGTCCCACTGCCCACTGCATGGCATCTTGGGTGTTTTCTGCTATAGCTCTGGCTGAGCAAAGCCATTGCAATAGGATTTAGCAGATGGAAGTAGAAAGAAACTCTGTGTGTGTGTGTCTTTTGTCTGTTTCATTCATGCATCTGATGATGATGACGAGCCCTTAGTCAAACGAATCATCTCCAGTCTATCTTTGTTTTTCAAGCCTGATATTTATTCAATTGGTCTCTTTTGTCAAACTGCTAAGTTACGGGGATATAAGCTTATTAACACTGGATATATCAAGCAATGGTCAAACAGACACATAAACACACAACAGGCTGTTTCCTACTTCTGTCTACTAAATCCACATTGGTCAGTCAGCCCAGGGCTACAAAGGAAGACACTTGCCCAAGGTGCCATACAATGGGACTGAACTCAAAACCATGTAGTTGGGAAGCAAACTTCTTACCGCACAGCCATACCAGCACCGAGGCTTTGCTTTGTCACCATCATGCAAGTGGTGTCCTTCATTTCTAATCTTGTGTGAAAACATATCTGGCTGTGGGGAAAAATTACTTTACTTTGAGTAATGATTAGTGTTGGTGACAGGACGGGCAACAACTTCCACCTGGTCCATGTGAGCTCAGAGAAGCGGACACTAAAATGATAATGATACCCCTCTCGGCAATAAGTGGAGAGAAGATATCAGACAAACTTTACTGAGTAACTGCTTCAAGGCCCACTGTTAGTTTGGCACTATGTGGTGACCATAGCTGAGAGCAGTAGTCCAGGTGGTGGAGAACAAAGGTCCTCAACAGGGTCAACATAACATTTTGGTCTCTTCTCTTGAAAGATCTTAGTATCCATCCTACCAGTTGTCTGCACTTTGCTGCCACCTTAATAATATGCATATGAAACTATGTATCATTGCACATACTGATCTCCAAGTTTTTCACTGTCTGTGACTGTGGGATTGCAGTGCCTTCTGGTCTTGTATATGAAGGCTCCGGCACTTTTGGGAGTTGATAATGCAGTGCTTGAAATTTTCCACCATTAAACTGCATGTTGGTTACTTCAGTTCACTTGTACATTGCACTGAGGTCCTGTTATAAGCTTGCAGCATCATTTTGATTTTTTATTGCCTGTGATAATTTTGTATCATCAGCATAGCTAGTGACAGTGGCTGTCCAGGTGATCATGAACATCTAAGAGGGCTATTATAAACAGTAATGGCCCCAGAACAGTTCCCTGGGAAAGTCATTCTACTGGGGAATTTTAATGCCAGGGTTGAAACAGACTGGCAAACATGGAACTCTCTAAGATGTTTTGGAGTAGGGAAAATGAATAGCAATGGTCTCCTGCTACTGGAGCTTTGCAAAGAACATGGACTTTACATCGCAAGCACTCATTTTATGCACAAAGGTGATCACACAACAACGTGGATGCATCCAAGGTCTAAAGTTTGGCACTTGCTGGATTATGTCATCATCCGCAAGCGCGACATTTATGACGTTTGTAATGTCAAGTCCTTTCATGGATCAGAATGCTGGACAGACCAGTCTGGTGCGAGCAAAGTTCTGAATGTCCACAAGGTATATGATGTTGTGGTTAGGAAAGAGCTTCAGACTCGCTTGTCCAGCATTGGAAATACTGTAGCATGGGAAGATTTTTGAGACCAGGTTCTTCAATGTGCAGCTGAAACACTGGGACATGTTATTGCCAGACACAGAGACTAGTTTGATGAAAATGATGCTGAAGTTCAGCGACTATTGGTGGTAAAGCGCCATGCTCACAGTGTATTGCTACACAGAGAACTGTCTACTGTGCAGCAAAGTCTAGCACTTGCCTACTATAGCAGTGTAAAATCACTACTGCAGCAATCTCTCAGGAAGATGCAGAACACTTGGTGGGAGGATCTTGCTCATGATGTTCAGGCTGCTGCTGATGCAAATGATAGCAAGAAGCTTTACCATCTTATGAAGCGAGCTTATGGACCTAAGAGCTCCACATCAGCACCTTTGCTTTCCAAAGAGTCTTCCACTCTGTTTACTAAATCAACAGAAATCACAGGTCACTGGATCGAACACTTCTCTGAACTCCTAAACCACGAGTCAGTTGTGGATAAAATAGTGATTGATACTATGCAACAAAGACTTATCATTGGCTCCTTAAATTCTATGCCCTCAATAGATGAAGTAGTGACATCAATAAGTAAATTAAATCTTGATAGGGCACCTAGAAAGGATGGAATTTGTGCTGAGGTCTTGCGATTTGGTGGTAATTACATCACACAGTCCCTTCATGAACTTATTAGTGCAGTCTGGAGGAATGGTGCAATCTCTAAGGACTGGAAGGATGCATTTATTCTTCCTCTATATAAAGGAAAAGGAGCCAGAACAATGTGTGGTAACTACAGAGGTATTGCTTTATCAGCTGCTGGCAAGGTTCTGGCAAATATTCTTCTTACCCGTCTGAATTGGTGTCTCGTAAATGATGTTCTATCTGAATCTCAATGTGGCTTCCGATCTGGTAGAAGGACAATGGATATGATTTTCACAGCAAGACAGATGCAGGAGAAGTGCTATGAGCAAAATATGGATCTTGTTCAGGTATTCATTGATTTAACAAAGGCCTTTCTATGGAAAATACTTGGCAAACTTGGATGTCCGGATCACTATGTATCTATAATTAAATCATTTCATGATGGGATGAAAGCTTGCCCCAGGTTAGCGTTAATGGAGAAGACTGAAGTATTGGCTAATTGACTTAGTATAACAAATATATCTAGTGCAGTGTTTCTCAACCATTTTTACTCAGATGTACCCTTTTAGCCATTCGATGTTTAAAAAATTCTATTATATTTCTACAATTAAATATCATTAGGAATTGTATTAAGAAATTTGTTAAAATATTTTGTGTATTGTATAAATGTAATCAATTTATTGCAGATAAATTTTAACAACATCTTACATGGATTCTCAAGGGACTATATGGACCCAGATGAGAACCACTGATCTAGTACTTCAGATAGAACCCCACCTCCTTCATTTCATTAAAGAACATACTGTATACTCCAACATGCATTGATGTATTATACGAGATGCAGAGAGAAACAGTCCAGATATGTTGTATTTTTTAAAAAACAAAACATGCCTTTATGAAAAAGGTTAACCAGCAATAATTAGCAGCAATTTTTTTTTTAAAATGGATAAATTTCTAGTGAAAGGTTTGTTCACTCACCTGTTTCTTTTTGTCTTTTTTCATTAACATGTCTATCAAAAAAATAGTCTCTCCCCGACTAACAGATGACCGCCTGTGGTAATCGACAATAGCATTAAGCGAAGAGAATTTCGTGACCCAGAGAAAGTACTTCCCTGCTCCATCTCTCAGTACTTTATAGTGTTGTACTTCATTACGAAACCTGAGTGGTGAAAAAACATTCCATTTATTATGGTCCACAATTTATGCTGATAGGAAACAAATACACATGAAATTATTGAAGGACTCCAAGTTAAAAAACATTCTGGGGTTGATAAATAACGTTTTAGCTAAGTACTAGCACCAATCAAATTCACTCTAACCCGCACCAAAATCTTATTAATGACTTGCAGAGATGCTGTATTTTGCTATGCAAGTCATTAGTATGTAGGTACCAGCTGCCTAAAATTGGTATATCTAATATAATGTTTCACTGCTGTATTTAGTGGTTATTCAAGCAATGGATGGTTAATGGAGTTGAGTGTGGTATTGATGAAGGAGCAAGAACTCCTGAAGTATGGCATATACACCCATTAACCATTTTTCCATCTTCTGTCGCATTGTTGCTTACATTATGCATATTCGGATTTCTATAAAAAATCTGCAGAGATAACCTCAACACCAAAATCTTTGACATTGTGCCCATTTTAGCACTCATTCCCATCATCATTATTATTATAACAGTGGTAATCAACAAAGTGACACATACCGTGTGGTCTTTTATTCAATCTGTCACAAAATAATTACAATTTAGTATATCCACCCTACTTCCAACATCATCATCATCGTTTAACGTCTGCTTTCCATGCTAGCATGGGTTGGACGATTTGACTGAGGACTGGCAAACCAGATGGCTGCACCAGGCTCCAATCTGATCTGGCAGAGTTTCTACAGCTGGATGCCCTTCCTAACACCAACCACTTACGTGTTTATAAGAATAAACACATAATGTAGTCCAAGGTAACCCCTCAAAGTTGAGATGGTCATGTCAGAAGTGCTTTGACTATATGTTAGACACTACTAGCAGGTAGTGCTGACCCTCAGGAAACTCATCTTAGACAGAGAAGGTGATACTTACTTGACTGAAATAGAAAATTCACCAGGAGAGCTTTCACTGTGACGCACCAGGAATGCACCATCTGGCTGAATGTATTCACCAACATCATCTTTCTCCAGCAACATCTTTTCAGCCTGAGCTCGAGTTACTTTTTTTGTAATAAACCACCTGAAACACAATGTCATACATGAGAGGCAACAGTCAATAATATAAACACACATACACGCACACACACACATATATATATATATATATTACATACATATGAGGAGGTGCTGAAAAGTTCCTGGCTTTGGGTAAAAGAAAATACTGGAGGATCAGTCAATGATGATGATTTTATTCAACATATTTCCCTCTCAAATTCACACACTTATTGTAGTGGTCCTTCAGTTTTTCTAAGCCTTTTAAAAGAACTCAGAAGGTTGGGCCTCCAACCAGGCTTTTCATAATACCCTTAATGCCAGGAACATTTCAACACCCCACCATATACACACACACACACACAAATACATATCAATACATACATACATATAAATATATATTGATCCATACACATACATACATATCAATCCATACATACAAATAAATATATATTGATATATACACATAGATACATATACATACATATGAGGGTAGCCTGTAAATTTCATTAGCTGACTATGAAGGAGTGATGCTAGAGCTATGAAATTTTGCATGCATTAATTTCAACTCTTCTTATAACTAACCACATTGTTTCTTTCCAGGTAAACGGACACCTGACTGTTCAAAGAAACCTTCAGAAGTAACTAGTAGCAACTTATCTTGAAAATCAACAAAATTTAGGGTTGTAGTATTATCAAATGCCTGCAGAAAAAAGGGTTTAACCACCAATGACATTCATGGTTGCTACATTAGGGGATGACACTCCAGCTTTATTAACAGAGCAAAAATTAGGCAGCTGAATTTAGGAGGGGAGAGTCTTGAAGATGACCCAAGGTCTAGATATCCTGCAACTGCCACCACTGACGAAAACATTGAGCGTATTCACCACATGGCGATGGATGACAGGCAATTGATTATAACTCAAATAGCCAATGCTATTAGCATATCCAGTGGGAGAATTGAGAATATTCTGCACAACGAACTTGGAAAGATGAAGATTTCAACTCGGTGAGTGCCAGGTCTTCTGACACCTGATCAAAAGTGCATCAGCCTGATGACATCACAGGAAAATCTGACATTGTTTCAGGTAAATCTAACTGGTTTCCATGTTTCCGAGCCCAGGATGAATGTTGGGTTCATCACTTTGAGCCAAAGATAAAGAGACAATCCATGCAGTGGAAATACCCATTGTCACCTGCTCCAAAGAATGTCAAGGTCATTTCATCTGCAGGGAAATTGAAGGCCTCAGTTTCTGGGGATGCAAAAGGCATTGTGCTTATGGAATATCTTGAAAAGGACCACACCATCAATGGAGAGTGCTATGCCAACTTGCTGAGGGTGTTTACAAAAGGCACTCAAGACCAAACACCCAGGAAAACTGAGGAAAGGGGTCTTGTTTCATGAAGACAATGCTCCAGCACACAAGTCCTTGGTTTCAATGGCTGCTGTATACGACTGTGACTTTTAAACGGGTTGATTACCTTCTCTATTCTCTTGATTTGGCTCCATCTGACTATTATCTGTTCCCCCAACATGTAAAAACACTTGGCATGGAAGTATCACAGTGATAATGATGTCATAATTGCTGTTGACTTATTTGACCAACAACACAAAAGCTTCTTCACCAATGGGATCCAAGCACTGCAACACCTATGAAAGAAGTGCATGGATCGCAAGGGGAGACTATGTTGTAAAATAAGCCTCATTTAGTCACATTCCATGAAAGTATCTTGGTCATCCTATGAACTTTTCAGCTATTCCTCATATGTACATACATACATACAATACATATACTCTCCAGAGAGAAGAAGCAAAAGAAATGCAGTCATATACATAGGGAAGTTTCTGGAAAGTCTAGTTTCCAACCTTGGAAATGAAAGCTATACTGACAACCAAACTGGACAGCACTGCATAGTACCAAAGCTCCCGTCTCCACCATGTAGAATAAGGACCAAGTACTGTATTAGCTCGAGTTTCAAGGGTCTACAATTATTCAACATTCTGCTGAGTAGTCTCAGAGATTTGCGAGTTGTAGATGTGGAGGTCTTCAAAGAATGTGTGGACAAATTTTTATGATACCATATGAACCCACATCTTGCCAGGAGGCACAAAGAAGAGCAGCACCACCCAACTCACTGCTTCACCAGAAACAATACAGAAAAGAATCTTGATCACACTAAAAGACAGTAAGTACCCCAGCATGACCTCAGCCTCTGACTGAAACCAATAAAACAGTAAAGCAAAAACAATATACACATATACACACACAATACATATATACAGGTTGAATCAGTTTTTTGAGGACACCTCCTTCAAGAACCCTAACTTTTTTTTTTTTTTTTTTTTACTTTACTTTTCAGATAAATAATGTCAGACAACAGGTTGAGCCAGCAAATGAAAAAGCACAGTTATTGTTGCCCTAAAAGTACAACATAGTGATACAGAGATAGCTGACTTCTTCAAAGTTCAAAAGGAGCTGGAAGCTGCTGACAGGGGATCCAACATCAGCAGCAGCTATTCACAAAAAGCATGTACAGGGTCCTAATAGTATCACAATATATAACTTTGTACAAAAAGTCAAAGAAATAATTTATGAAAACCCCAGAAAGTCAATCAGAGCCATTGCAAAAGACATCAAGGCTTCAGAATGTGTCATAAGAATAGTTTTACACAAGGACATTCGGATGTAGGGGGGGGGGCAGTTTATGTCGGTTGTGACAAGAGAGAGAGACTCATTCAATCTGTGCAAAACACTGCTAAACAAGTTAAAACACTAAGAAGTTGGAATGCTTTGGGCTTTCTCTGATGCAAAAAAATTCAGTTGGAACCAGAAGGTAAAACAAATGAAAGACAAATGGTTATGCAGAAACCTAAATGAAGTTCCAACAGTTTCCAGCAGCTATGATGGTTCTGGGAGCCGTCAGCAGTGACGATGGTGTCATGCTTCCTCACTGATTTATCCCAGGACTTAAAAGAGTCAACACCACAGTCTACACAAGGTGCATGGACCACTTTCTCTCTAATTTTTTCTCCCATACTTGTTTTATCTCAGCCAGTTTCAGTTACTTTCTTTCCTTTTCCTCCTGTTTGTTTTCCCATCCTTCTCTTCCAGAAGTTTTGCACTAAACTTACCTAGTCAGCAGTTTTGCACTAAACTTACCTAGTCAGCAGTTTTGCTCTAAGTTATTTTCCCTGTATTATAATTAGCCGAATGTCCATTAAATTATGCCAATATTTTATTGATTCTGAAATATTCTTTCGGAACTCTTCTTTCATGATTAATTAAGTTGAGTGAATGAACAGGTAATGCTAAATTTATAGCAATATAGGACAATGAGGGGCTTTAGAGCAGCACCAGCAGATGCCTTTGAATGTTCTTCATATGCTCAATTATCATGCTTGGTGCCAACTATCTGCTATATTTGAGTAAATTCTGCTACTACTAGTTTTTGCTGGTGAGGTTGCTCAGATTGGTGTCTTCTTTAGGATATTAATGCCCATAAACTGTCCTTATATTTATAAACTTATTCCACAATCCACCCCTCTAGATTGAGAGGTTGAGAACACACACACTCACTCCAAATTTCTTAAATGTTGGTATTTCTGATTAGAAATTTCACTTGATGATTGGTTGATTAAGCAACAAGTCACTGCTAACTTGTTTATTTGGTGGTCTGATGAGTTAAGGGTTCTGCAACATATTATGCAATTGTATTATGCTTATGTCACAATAAAGACACCCAAGGTAACAGCTATAGCAATACCAGATAACCATCTGTCTATTTTTATTACACACACACACACACACACACACATGGGTATCCCCTACCCTCCCAGAGCTTTACAGAAACATATTCCTGGAAATCTAGCCATAACATGGACTCTGTGGAGTGAAACTTGTTGCAGGAACTATCTCGGGGCATGGAAGAAAGAAGATGGAAAATAGGTGTTGTGTATGGAATCCCACACTATAGCAAGATTTTCTGGAAGGTAACATATCTGTAAGGAGTGGAGGGTCGTATTTACAGGAGTATCAATACTGCATGGGTTAGCAATATGGAAAGGAGTTGTGTCAGTGACAATGTGTATGTGCACACACACACACTTGAAAGGTAAGATATTTATCCCTGCCCAGGCTCAAGTGAAGACGGCTAAATTAAAATCTTTCAGTAGTAGTAGTAGTGGCGGTGACAATAACCTAAGAGTAATGACCCGAGTAATAGTAGTGGTGGTAACCTTAGAGATAACCACACTGGAGCCTGCCTGTTTTATATTTATTAACTTCAGATAAGCAGTGACTCACTACTGATAAGAAGAAAAAAAAGCATTCCAACCATGACAATCCAGTGATTCTCTCATGATCAGTGTACCCCTGTCTGTATTATGTAACATATCTGGAGTTTTTTAAAGACAGTAGTGTGTGATTTGAAGGAAAACTGGCTGCTATTTCAAACAGGTCAAGTAATAAGGTAGGGTGGTTCTACTCAATGAATTGTATAACCAGCCTATAAAACAAATTCATGAGTTCAATCCAAACCCATGATGACTGAGTCCTACCTATTGGAAACAAGGTTTTAATAATATTTGTTTCTAGTAGAGGCATAAGGCCAGAAATTTAGGGGATGAGGGTTAGTGGAGCATACCAACCCCAGTATTTGACTAGTACTTTATCAACCCTAAAAGGATGAAAGGTAAAGTTGATCTAAGAAAGATTTGAACTCGCAATGTAAAGAACCAGAAAGAATGTCACAAGCTAGTATGTCCGATGCTCTAGCAGTCCTAACAACCTACTATGTTACTACTGCCGCTGCTTCCACCACTACCACCACCATCATCAACAACAACCGATTAACCAAAATTTTGTTCTCCAGGTCAAGCCACTATTTCTCTGCATTAAAGGTCACAGCTCCAGTACTATAAACATGTGATTAGAATGTTGCAGGAAAGAATTGCAAGACAGAGTCTTCAAGCTGAGCAAACCATCAGGAGACCCAGGGTAGACCAAGAATGAGACAGTAATATCTATAGTCTCAGTTGGTCACACTTAGGAATCCAGCCAGAAAGTGCAATAATGGTTGCTTCTGATTGGACCCTGGAGAGGAATTACTTGAGGACTTTACTCTTATGACCCTCCCGGGAATAATGGGCAAAGAAGGTACCTGGATGGATGTTAGAATGAAAGCCAACCACTGTCCAACCCATGCCCGCATAGAAAACAGACGTTAAAGGATAATGATGATGATGATGATGAAGAAACAAAACTACTTGCTTAGTTGATAGTTGACAATATGCAAACACAATTAAACTTTTAAACCTTTATGCAACACCAAAAAGAGGCCACAACTAGGTTAAAAGCCCTTCACGATAGTTTAACTAATCTAAAAGGGAGCCTCTATGTAGTCCTTTTACTTTTTGGAAATAGCAGCTAAATCTTCATCAAATCTTACAATCTTATAAAAGATAGTCGCACTAGATAATGTAATCCTTGAGGCACTGAGCTTAGGAAAAAGATGCGACAGGCATGAGTGGACTGCCTCCAATTATACATAGGTCTGTTTGATTGAAGCTGACATGGGGAGTTAAACAGTTTTAAAACTCTCCTGACACAACTAAAAACTCCCTCAAACAAATTTTTAACTAAAAAGAATTTTTTAAATAGAATTGTTTAACTTTTAATAAAACTATCACCTAATCATATTATTCATATGATGAGAGAATGGATTGCTAAGTTTAACAATTAATTGAATATTCTCTCAACAACCAACTAAATGGAAAAAAGATTATAATTTAAAAAGCAGCTAGAAGTGCTTTATGTTTAGTTCCTATGTCAACATGAAATATGCAGAGATAAACACAAAGATCTCTCTCTCTCTCTCTCTCTCATATTTTTTATTTGTTTATCTTATCTTTTATTTCAAGGTCATGTCAAGGTATGCCCTTGAAAGGTTTAATCAAACAAACTGACCTCAGTACTTAATTTAAAGCTTGATACTTATTCTATTAGTCTCTTCTGCCAAACTGCCAAGTTGCAGGGATGTAAACAAACCACCAC
>NC_069001.1:16487180-16490560 GCF_001194135.2 Octopus bimaculoides | reverse complement strand
ATATATATATATATATATATATATATATATACACACACACACACACACCACATACAATGGACTTCCAAACAGTTTCCATTTACTAAGTTTCCCTCAGACATTAGTCAACACAAGGCCATATTAAAAAACACTTGCCTAAGATCTCACACAAAGACTGAACTAAAAATCACAGAACTGCAATGTCAGTTTAATCTTGCAGCTATTTTAGATATCATACCAGCCAATAAATGAAAATCTATGGTAGCGTTTCAACTTGCTAAAAACAGTAGTCAAATATAAACAGGCTGATGTAGCACTAGATACATAATACTAAAAATAGGACAGAATGGCCATGGATGAGTATAGTTGGATTACTTCCAATCATAAACCTGCTTGCTGAATCAAGACAACATCAAGGGATCCTCGTTCAAGAATATCTGATAGGTTATGATACATCACATCTGAAGGTGGAGTCCAACAAAACAGTTTGATATAAAGAATCAAATGCAAAAGAAAAAAAAAAAAGACAATTTATTAGAAAAAGGAAAGGGGAAAAACAACTGAAACTGTTACTGGAGATATTTATGGTCAAAGTCACTGCAGGCAATCAGTGTTTGAGTGTGTGGCTGTGAGGGAGATGGGGGTTTCAAGTGTTCTATAATAAGAGAAACAGATATCCTTGTGTAAAACTTAGTCAACACAACTACTGACATTTAGTTACGGTGTCACTGTTTAAAGACCAGGTTGTTTGGTTTTGCATTTCCATGCCTGTAGTTCTGTTTGGTTAGATACTATCATGCCCTGAGCTACTAAGATTGTGAGAGGAGCTATCATCATCGTCGTTTAACGTCCGCTTTCCATGCTAGCATGGGTTGGATGATTTGACTGAGGACTGGTGAACCAGATGGCTACACCAGACTCCAATGTGATTTGGCAGAGTTTCTACAGCTGGATGCCCTTCCTAACGCCAACCACTCCGAGAGTGTAGTAGGTGCTTTTACGTGCCACCGGCAAGAAGGCCAGTCAGGCGGTACTGGCAACGGCCACACTCAAAATGGTGTATTTTATGTGCCACCCGCACAAGAGCCAATCCAGGGGCACTGGCAACGATCTCGCTCGAAAATCCTTACACATGCCGCAGGCAATGACCAGAAAAAAGGAAGTCCCCTTTCTTTATGTCACTTGCTTTGCTTCAGTGAGATGAGGGACAGGGAAGTTAATCCACTGACAATGTTTGTTACAGTTGTCGTAAGTGTATAGCCATAGGTTGGTCCAGAGTGAACAAACCTAAAACGACAATGGTCACTGAGAACCAGCCAATGCTAAAGCATCTACACAGTAACTTGACCTGGTAGAAATAGCAGTGAAATTGCCATCAAATCATACTATCATGTTAAAGAGAAAGAAAAAAAAAACTGTGCAGTCCCTTATATATGAGAAGATAGTTACAACTGGAATGTCTTTGGTCATATTGTGTACTTTATCAGGATTGAATGGCAAGGTTAAACAACAAAGATCAGAATCTTAAGTGATCCAGTAAGAGGCGCAGACATGTTGCTTTAATCAATATCAAAACCCAGGTTTCACTGGCTTGAAGATCAAATTGTTGTTTAAACCCAAGTCAACTCTAAACCAGTAGATTGATGATTAAAGCTAGTTTATCTGTGGCGACCCTCTCTTTTTTTAGACACACACACACACTATCTCAGGCTATTTTATCTGATGTCCTTTTTACAAACAGCAGGTTGTTGTTTGAGAGAGATTTGGCTGCTATCTCTAGCAAGTTGAGCAACCATATAAAGACTCCCTCACTGGTTTCTGCAGGTTATGGTATTACTGTTTAGCCACAGGCCAGCTCTGACTTATGACCAAAGATGTTCCAGTCATGACCAACTCTTTTTTTTTTTTCAGTAATATTTAGATCTACATCAGCCAATGGGTCAATCTTTTTTCTATTTTTTTAAGCTATAATTTAAGGCAGATTTAGCAGCTATTTCTAACAAGTCAAGCAATGGCAAAAGAACAGACAACAGGTATAACCAGGGAAAATAAACATTACAACTTATTAAATCCAACACTAATTAAGACAATATAACCTAAATGAGAACACTGCGCAATGTTTTGACGTCAAATTGCTGCAGATTTAATTACAAGTGCAGTGTACATCAATACAATAACTACTTTGAAGTAGTTACTTACGGGTGTGGTTTCAACTGTATATAGTTGTATGGAACATAACCCTCTGAGCCATATTGTTCAGCCTTGTACCACATTTTTTCTTCATCCATACTCAATATCTGAAAGTAAATTAAAAAATTAAATAGAAAAATTATGTTGTGTGTGTGTGTGTGTGTGCATACAGTATATATTAACATATATTTCTGCTTCTAAAGAAGCAAAACCACAATTTCAAGATCAGTATTCAAAATCACAATTTTTTAAAGTAAACAGAACCAGTTATCTAATTTAATAAATATCAATACACATCAATGCATATATATGTCTTTTACTTGTTTACACATATGCATACACACACACACACACACACACACTAATATCAAACAGTAAGAATAAGTGCTCAACACCACATTGGTGGATAAATATTTTTTATTTGTGGGTTAATAAGGTTACCAATGGTTTCATGCGAAGAGATCTTCACAATTGTTCAAGAGTGCCATCCAAAACAGAGACAAGTATCAACACTTCCATGTGGCACACTCAAACAATTATGAAGATCTCTTCACATAAAAACGTTGGTAGGCTTGCTAATCACAAAGTGTGTATGTGTGTATGTATGTAAGCATCATGGCTTAGTGGTTATGGTGTTGCACTTGTGATTGCAAGATTGTAGGTTCGATTCCCAGACCAGGTGTTGCGCTCTTGTGGAAAGCACTTCATTTCATGTTGCTCTGCAATCATTTCATCATCTGACATATGGAACATGGTACACCTGTACAGGTAATGTCAATTTGATGGAGGGAGTGAGCTTATGTGTACACAAACACTTGAGCACTATAAACAAATCATGTGTGGCTGTTCGGCAAGAAATTGCCAAACCCTCATACGTCGTCTAATCACGGAGCTTGCTTACCAACCACATGGTTCCAGGTTCAGTCCCACTGCATGGCACCTTGGGTAAGTGTCTTCTACTATAGCCTCGGGCCGACCAAAGCCTTATGAGTGGATTTGGTAGATGGAAACTGAAAGAAGCCCGTCGTATATATGTGTGTGTGTGTGTGGTCCACCATCGCTTGACAACTGATGTTGATGTGTTTATGTCCCTGTAACTTAGCAGTTTGGCAAAAGAGGCCGATAGAATAAGTACTAGGCTTACAAAGAATAAATCCCGGGATTGATTTGTTCAACTAAAGGCGGTGCTCCAGCATGGCCACAGTCAAATG
>NC_069001.1:16471168-16486829 GCF_001194135.2 Octopus bimaculoides | reverse complement strand
ATACTTTATATTGAGAAAAAGGAGGCAGTCAGAGTTTTGGATAATTCATTATTAGTGCTTTCATTCGAACTCTTCAAGACAAAAATTAATACCATTTTGATCTTAATTTTTGTTTTGAAGAGTTCAGTTAAGCAAATAAAGGCGCTCATAAAGGATTATCCAAAATTCTGACTGCCCCCTTTTTTTTCAATATATATACATATATATGTATGTATATGTGTACGTAATTGTGTGTGTGTGTGTGTGTGTATATATATATATATATATATATATATGTATGTGTATATATATATACACACACACACACGTTTCCATGCATTTGGTTAAACAAACAGGAAAAATACTTGCTACATGCAATCTTTCAAGTGATGTAATCGAAGTTTCATATTGTACCTAACCCTAATAAATTTAACAACCCACTGAGACACACACACACACACACACACACACACCAGTGTGTGGTGGGCTACAGAGCTACACACTCTCTGTCCACTCTCTTCTATCATTCCAAAATAATTCTACACCCATCCAGGTTTTACTTAATCTCATTACAAGGGTTGTTGTCATTTGGTTCCATTTGAATCCTGAGTAAACTTTGATCAAAAACATTTCAGTTATGCCAATCTCATCATTTTAGAACTATCTAGGACTATGTAAACTTCTTTTGCTTTTGGGTTTTTTTTTTTTTTTTTTTTTTTTTTTTTTTTGAAAGACTGGTAGTGATTGCATGCTATTTCTGAAGGCTGACCCACTAAAATACCCATCAAATCATACCTTATAGTCATTAAAAAAGACACATTTGAAAATATAGTCTGAGATAGAACATGTCTCAAAAAAAAAAAACAGGTTAATTACAATTGAAACAGCTTTGATTAAAGGTCTGGTCAACCAGCACAGAAACAACAGACTGATTGATCAACTGATAAATAAATAAATAAATAAATAAATAAATAAATAAATATAGATAGATAGATAGATATAACTGTCTAAAATAAGTTCAAGAGAGAGAGACTAATGTGGGGATATCAACAACAACAATAATAGTAATAATAAAAGGTGAAGAATTTTCCACAGAGGGGCACACTGATATATTATAGTGTCAATAGAATCTGTGAATGTCAAAGAAGATCCAGGAATATTTGGTGTTGGAGGCAGCAGTGGCAGCATAGCTCTTGAAATGAAAGGAATGACAGAAAATGGTAGTAGTTAGCTGCCTTTCCTTTAAAGGACCAAAGTAGAGGTGTTAATAGACCACTTGGTGGAGGTGATGCATTTGGGGGGGTGGAGTGAGGGAATAAGGAAAAGCGTGGAGGGGGTGAAAGGGGAAGAAAGCAAGGCTGAAAGGCCTATTAATAATGCAGAAGTGAGAGAATAAAGGTGACTATAAATGCATGCCTGTGTGTAACATTCATACGTATGCATGTACTTGATTGTACATCTATGTAGATAGGTATATGTATATATACAGACATATATATACACTCCTGTACACATATATGTTCTTAATTACACCCCATTTTTGCAGTTCTATATTTATTCTGCAAAAGAATTATTTTGGTACAGGAAGATAATTTCACTTCCAGAAATATATTCCTCTCAAATCAGTAAAAGAGGACATCTATTTTGATGGCACCTTCTATTTATTATACAGAGGGGAAAGAGAGGTTTTCATCTACATCCCCACCTTGTAACTTCAAAAGAAATATTGCTACCACAGGTGGTGGTGCTAATAATAATAATAAATAACAAATAACAACAACAAAAATAGGAGTAATAATAATGATTTCAATTTTTGGCACAAGGTCAGTAATTTCGGGGGAGGAGTAAGTTGATTATATTGATCCCAGTGTTCAACTGCTGCTTATTTTATCAACCCTGAAAGGACAAAAAGCAAAGTCAACCTTGGTGGAATTTTAACTCAGAGCATACCCTCCATCAAATCAATGTTGCCTGAACAGGTGTACCACGTGTCAGGTGGGGAAGTTTTCACAGGGCAATGTGAGATGAAGTGCTTTACTCAAGAACAAAGAACACATCAACCAGTTGGTCTAGGAATTGAAACCACGATCTCACAATCAGGAGTGCAACACCCTAACCACTAGGCCATGCGTCCTCACAACAACAGCAACAAGAATAACAATAATCAATTACCTCCACCTTCTCAAAGTCTGTGGCTTTGTACCAAAATTAGAAACACTCATTATTATAATTAAAAAGCTAAGACTAGTTAATTTAGTCTTTTACTGGTCTCAGTCTTTGGACAGCAGCCTTGCTTATGGCACCACCTTCAAAAGTTCAAGTCAAGCATAGTGTCTCATATTTATTCCAGTTTGGTATTTAGTTTATCAATCTCTATCTGCCAGACTGCCAAGTTGCAAGAGATAAAGAGACCAATACAACATTGGTACACACATACGCACAGGGGGGGGGGAGAGAGAGAGAGAGAAAGATGCTCAAGGTAATAATTTCTTAGAGGTTACAAGGCCAAAGAGGGAAGGATCAATTACAATGAACCTTAGTATAAAACTGGTACTTTATCAGTTCCTAAAAAATGAAAAGCAAAGTTGACTAGTATGATTGGAACCCAGGAACAATAATGCTTTAGCTAACTACCAAAAGGTATTGCGGAAGGGATTTAGTTTATTATTAGACTGATACTATATTTTATTAACCCTGGTGGAATGAAAGGCAAAGTTAGCCTTAGTGGGATTTGAACTCAAAACAAACAGCCAGAAGAAATACTGCAAAGTATTAATAACAAGAGCAACATTACAACAACACTGATTATAATAAATGATTTCAAATTTTGGCACAAGGCTGGCAATTTCAGGTGAGGGGGTAAATGAAATACATCAACCCCAGAACTCAACTGGTACTTATTTTATTGACCCGGAAAGGATAAAGGCAAAGTCAACCCTGGTGGATGTTTTTTAAATTCAGAATATAAAGACAAATGAAATGCCACTAAGCATTTTGCTCAGCATGCTAACAATTCTGCCAGCTTGTCGCCCTTACACTGATTATAATAATGAAATTATTAAGTGGTTATCAATCCTAATTGTACTGCAAGTAGTCATCAAACCCTCAGTAGGAAAACAGAAGTGTATGCACTTGTCAAGCGTTCAGCACTTGAGTTTATAGAGATGAGAAAGAAGAAAGAGAAAGTAAAGGTGAGAAAGAGTAAAAGCAAGAGAGTGAAGATGAGATAGAGAGAAAAAGAGAAGGTATGAGAAAGATTAAAGAAATAAATAAGTAAAGAAAGGAGAGAGAGAATGAGAGGGTAGAGGAGAGAGTAGGAGAAATAGGTAAGAAGGAATGAAATGGAAAGAGAAAGAATAAGGAGGAAGACGACCGAAAGAAATGGAATGAAAGAAAGGGAAAGAAGTGAAAAGTACAAGCCAAGTTCTTTGATTAATGTGAAATTATGAAGAAAATGTCCCCAGGGTGGGAATGATGAGGCGGAGGAGAGGAAGAAGTTATCAGAGCTCGGATTAATACATGTTGGCATCATTTTACAGTTGAGGCAACATATGGGTTGGCTTAGAGCAGCTCAAATACATACAGTATAGCATCATCAGGCAGAGTAAGCTGGATATCAGATGTCGAAAATAGAGGGTGGGGTGGGAGTGAGCGTAATGTGCAGCAGTGAACAGTGCAGCTTTCATATGGTGCACAACACAAGCTAAAGAGAAAGTGGGGGAGGGTGTAGGTGTTGGGTGGGTAAGTGACTTGAACACATCAATTTAGAAAACAAAGACCAGTAAACTGGTTTTTAATTTACCTAAACATTAATAACAGAGGGCAGAACAAGTGGACGACGGTAGATTCAGTAGAGCATCCAACAACTTTGGTAATTCACAATACTGATTTTGTCATTCATCCTTTCAAGGTCAATAAGTATTAGCTAACAAGTAGGAGAGACTAATGAATATTTGGAGGGGTTGGGTGGAGGAGAAAGCAGATCTATTTAACCAAATACCTTGTGGTGTTTGGTTATACAAATCATTTCTTCCTGTTGTCAAATTCCACCACATTGCCTGTCATCCTTCATCAATCAATAAAACAAATTCTGTGGTCAAAGCAACCATGTACATCATGAGAGATGCTCCAGCAAGGCCACAGTTCAAAAACTGAAACCAGTCAAAGTAAACACACTACTGCAGCACTGTCTTCTTGATCAGTCGCATTTCAAAACCTTTAGCATTCACATTATTTTGTCAAATGTAATGCTTATTTGTCCACATCTTTAAAAATTAATTATGTATTATCTTGTAGCTTCAAGACTTTGAAGATGTTATTTATTTTTAGAATGACACTGTGGGGTAGGTGGGAGAGGCTGAATCTGGCCAGTTTGAACATAAAAGAGGTAGAACATTTGGGCCAGATATGGCTGGTTTAAATGGTAAAAGGTTAAAAGGCCACACCACATCTGCCGTCACCTTTTATCAGAGGAAAAGAGACTTTTGTGTGATTAGCAACCAGATTCTACATAACCATCAAATTCTACCTCCCTATCATCTTTAAAATGGTTGAAGATATTGGATGAAAACAATGCTAACAATAAGGAAGTTTGACATAGATACAAACGTTCTAACTGAAAACAAAAGACTTATAGATCATACCTAGTTGCTCAGGTGATTACTTGTATGAAAGAGAAGCAAGACCAGTGTTGTCCAGGGGCTATACAACAAGTAATTAAAGATGCCAAATTTAATTAGAGACAAGATATAGAAGTCAGAGAACTCAAATTAGTTTGACAGTTTTTAAAATGATTTTGACTACGACCTTGTTTTACAAAATCATGTTAGTGCCTGTTTCCATTGATAGGTCAACTGGTCAAGAAGTTAATGGTTTGTGATCATCACTGGTATTGTACTATATCAAAGACTAAGTAACTTTGCTCTCATCAGCCTAGTTCACCTAGTTCTGAGTATACACACACATACAGACATGAGCTCTCAGTGGAAGCAGTATTAATACCAAATGGTAATATCTATCCCCACTCAAAATTGGATGTTGTGGTAGAACAGAATATTGCGATAGTTACCATGAAAGAACATCTCACATGGACTTATGGTGCATTAAAGCACTCATGTTTATACTGCTAGTAGGAGATATTCTTCTGCCATCACCATTGAGACTACCAGATCATGTAATTTCAGACTTCCTTGGCCTCATCAATGGTAGATGCTCAAAAGCTGGAGATAGCAGCGATTTCTCTGCAGTGGTATACATATATAATCCAGTGCCTAATCAGATACTAGTGTCACAAATCACCAGTGAGCTTATTAAAAAATATATGTATACACACATTCATTTGTTTTACCTCTAATTTTCCATGTCTGCATGGGTTACAAGAAAAACACTTGTAAAGTTTACCTCAAATTTCTACCTCTTTAAACCAGATTCAAGTACTTCGATTAAAACACACGTGACCATCCATCTCACACTCTCAGCAGTAACTTGTCATTCACATCATCTGTTACAGTGCCACCACTCTCATCTTTGTCTACTCACATTCTCCCACAAAACAGCCATTGCACTCCACTCCCATCACCAAAATGGAGTGGAGAGGCGCCACATAACAACCACATAAACTTTGACTGCACAAACAGAATATTCAAGTAATATGTTCAAGACAAAGATGTGGGGGTGGCACAGGGGGAGGGGAATGTAACTGGTTCTAATTTGCTAACATCAAATTAAAACTGTGCATGTGCGTGTGCATGCACATGTGCATGTACACATGTAGTGTGCAAAGTTACATCCAGCTACCCACTCCACCCTTATGCAACTAAATCCACTCCTTTACACCTTTATGCCTCTAACATATCTAGATAGCCCACCCCTATACACCTACACACCACTAACAGATTTAGATGCCACCCCACTTCATCACTAAACACCCATATACACAGATAAAATGTTATCGACTGATATCAGGAATTACTCAATTACAGGAAACTACCCACTCACCCCCTGTGCGTGTGTGTGTGTGTGTGTAACAAAATATAAATACAGTTAAAATGAAGATAAAATTTATCTTCATTTTTGCAGTTTGTGTGATGGTGTGTAGACACACACATATATATACACATACATGCACACATAGGTATATACATATAGGCACTATGTGTGGTAAGCTCACTTCTCAACCATATGGTTCCAGGTTCAACTCCACTGTGTAGTACCTAGGGCAAGTGTCTTCTACTATAGCCCTGGCCAAACCAAAGCCTTGTGAGTGAATCTGGTAGATGGAAACTGAAAGAAGCCTGTCATGTATGTGTATATATACCTATGTGTGTGCTTGTCCCCCAGAACCACTTGACAATTAGTGTTGGTTTGTTTACACCCCCATAACTGAGTGGTCTGGCAAAGAAGACTAACAGAAAAACTACCTGGAATTGTCAACTAAACTCAAAGTAGTGTCCCAATGTGGCCGCAGTCTAATGACTGAAACAAGTAGAAAAAAAAAAGACAAATATATATACACACATACTTTATACATATACACATCTTTTACTTGTTTCAGTCAGACTACAGCTTGAAGAATTTTATCCAAATGAATCAACCCCACTACTTATTCTATTGATCTCTTTTGCCAAACTGCTAAGTTACAGAGAGGTAAACACATCAACACCAGTTGTCAAGCAGTGGTGGGAGACAAACACAAAGACACATACATAAATATCATATATCACCATCATTTAGCATGTGTCTTCCATGCTGGCAAGAACTGGAGAGTTTGGCAGGGACTGGCAAGTCAGGGAGCAGCACCAAGCTCCATTGTCTGCTTTGGCATGGTTTCTACAGCTGGATGCCCTTCCTAATGCCAACCAGTCAGAGTGTACTGGGTGCTTTTTATGTGGCACCAGCACTGC
Organism: Octopus bimaculoides; assembly: GCF_001194135.2. NCBI lineage: Eukaryota > Metazoa > Mollusca > Cephalopoda > Octopoda > Octopodidae > Octopus > Octopus bimaculoides. Next base: position 16,479,948 of record NC_069001.1, on the reverse strand, counting down.
TACTTTTTAAGTGACACCAGAGCTGGTGTTTCTTGCATGGCACCGACACCTGCAGGGTTGCCAGGTAACTTGTGGACAATGAAGAGACTTTAATGACTAGCTACAACTGTTTCTACAACAACTGTTTTCAACACCAATTCACACAAAAGCTACATAATATTTGTGGTTTTACACATTAGAGTGGAACTTCACCAATATTACTCTACTCACTTGTCCATTGTGGCATGGTACTGGCAATGGTGACATCACTCATTGTCCAGCTTAACTTTTCTATTTTCTATTCTTCCTTTTTCCCTTTTTGCTTTTTCTTTCTTCTCCTCCTCCAACTTTACCCTCATCTTCCTCTTCCATTTCTCCTCCTCCAAACCATTTTTATCAGCTTTCGTAATGACATTGCATTTGCTGTCTATCTTTCCACAATTTCATTTTTTATCTCTATTCATACTTTTTGTTTCCTCTGGATACAAGCAAAACACAGCATTTGGTAGATGCACAATGTAAGAGTGTACCTTTGATGCCAGTCTGAAGAAGTGTCACTCTAGTGTTGAAAACCATAAATATTATATGACTTTTCACATGAATTGGTATTGAAAACAGAGTTAGTACATAAACAATTGTAACTGGTCATTAAAGATGTGATTAACTCTGTCTTCCTATCTGGATTATATTTCACTCTAATCATGTGGTTGAGAAGCTTGTTACCAAACTTCTTACCACACAACCGCACAAATATATATATATACATTCAAACATGTACATATATAGACACATATACATTTTACATACATATATACACATATATATGCATACAAATATACATATCTACACACACACACACACATTTTCTACTATATACAAGTGTGTGTGTGTTTCTCTTTTTTATTTCCAATTCTTATTGCTCTTATCCAGGTGTGCATTATTTCTGTTACCATAGAGATAAAAGGTGGTTTCACTGTCTGCAGTGGTTGTTAATCACCAACCCACCAAACTTAACTCTTGCCTATGAAACACGGCAACAGTTAGATCACTTTGAAACAAAAGCCTGCTTTCTACCAACTTTTTACTTTCAGTGGGTCCTAAGCAACAACTGACCAAATTCAAAATAATACAAGCCAAATAAAAGACAGATCATTTTTATGGAAGCACCAAACCGTAGTGAGTGAAACTTGATCCTATTCATGCACATAACCATTTGTAGGTTATATATGTCAATATGTAACCTAAGAAGTCAACAAACATGTTATCAACACCATGTTTGTTGACTTAGTTACTAGCTCATCATGCCCAATATACTTAACTATTCAAGAAATTCTTTTTTTTTTAGATGAGAGGGAAGGTCAAATCCATACACATGGCCTTTGGGACAAAATTCTTAAACTGGTGACCTTGACACAAGTCCCTGCAACAGGGTGGATTAAATCACAACAGGCTAAACACAACCAAAGCTCAGTGGGGGAGAGTGGGGGTTAATCTAGCTCACATTTAATCAAAATACAAAGAACCAGAACCGACACAAAGTATCTCATTTCCTATTTTAAAAATACAACCAGTCTCCTCCCCTTAACTGGCTCCTTATTTCATCAATCTGGAAAGGACGAAAGTTAAAATTGCCCTTGGTATAGTTTAAACTCAAAACACAGGCAGAGCAAGGACCACAAGGTATTTTTGTGCTTCCTCACTAACAATTTTGCCAACATTTAGAAGTGAAATAAAATTTCACTGGCGGAAGGGAGTCAGTGAGTAGAATGAAGCAACATTTCAAGACATTTCAAATAGAATTGGCACGGATGGCTGACACACCTTCATTGTCTCTGAAATATTCTGGTAGAAAGAAAGACAAGATGGAGTTTTGCCTTTTTTTTTTTAAATTGTAAATGAAAGAATCTGCAAGGAACAACTGATGTTTCTACCAGAAATGCAACACAATCTAACTCAAAAACCTAGTTTTCAGTGATGTTTACAGTGATAATGAGTGATGCAGATTCACTTCATTGAAAAAGATAGTGCAAAAACAAACACTTATTGGAACCAAGAATGGGAAGTTCTATAACTGCATATACAGACAAGAGATAGTGCGTCTTGCTTAAGGATTCTGGGTAGTACAGATTATAGAGGAGGAGGAGGAGAGAAAGAGGGAGTACATACAAGAAGATAAATATAAGAGAGAAGGTGAAGATGAGAAGGGAGGAGGAGGAGAAAGGAGAGAAAGAGTGTGTAGTGATTATTTATGCAGGATATGAAGGTGGAAAAAGATTAAAGCTGAAAATTACAATGGAGATAACCCAAGATGAGTAAGAATTATTACATAAAGAAGAGAATCAAGGTTTTCAGGTAGATGTGGAATGGCACTCTGCCAAAGAATAATATAAACCACTGCTGCTGCTGCTCCACAAGTGATATTAGTCTGTTGTGGGTGGGGAGGACTACTATCTTTACTTAATACAGATTTCTGAAATTACAGCCATTACCATCATCATCATCATCATCATCATCATCACCCCTATCATAGTGCTTGTTATGATATGTGCAGAAGTGTTACACTTTTAACAAGCCAAAAACTATGGAAGGACATACATAGCAAAAATCTTTAACAAAATTTGATGGAGATTTAGAAATTTATGGAACAGCATAGAAGAACATGAAATTATCACAGATTCCTTTAATTATTATTCTTTAAGCTAGCAAGGTGCCAGAATTGTTAGTATGCTGGGTAAAAATGCATGACAGCATTTCTTCTGGCTGTATGCTCCGAGTTCAAATTCCACCATGGTTGACTTTACCTTCCATTTTTGTGGGGGTCAAAATAAGTATCACTTCACCACTGGGTTTGATGTAGTCAATTAGTCCTTTCTCCCAAAATTTCAAGCCTTTGTCTAAAGTAGAGAGAGTTATTATTGTTTGCTTTTCATCCTTTCTGGTTAGATAAAATAAGTACCAGTAATTATGTAATTGACTTCCCCTACCCTTCAAAATTGCTGGACTTGGTGCTAAAATTATTATTATGGGAGAGTGATAGTGTATTGGCAGACTCGTAGAGAGGGGGAGAGAGAGAGAGAGAGAGAATAGTTTGTAATATGTAAATGTGCCCTGTTACATTTAAACTAAAATCTCATTGAAGCTGATTTTACCTTTTCATCCTTTTTGGAGTCAATTAAGTACTGGCAATGGGAATATAATGCACAAAACCTGTCACCAAATGCCAGTCAGAATCGATAGAGTGATGGACAAAATACCTGGCAATATTTGTTCCAGGACTCTTGTTTTCAAGTCAAATCATGCCTTTAATCCATCCAGAGCTGATAAATTAAAGTACCAGTTGATACTGGGATTGATTTAATTGACTACTTTGTGCCTATGTCAAAACTCATCTTTACTAATTATGACAGTGGAAACACAGAATTGGTAGAACAAGAAACAAAATGGCAGATTTGTGTTACATGAGTTCAAATCACACCAAGATCACATTTCCGCCACAACTACCCAACTTTATTTTTCAATGTTTAAAGAACTAGATTATCCAATAATCTATTTTTTAAAGATATAGTGTGGTCCAAGGTGATTTTAACTGCTATTTCTTGCAAGGCTCTCACCTTACAAACTTGTGGTTTTCTATGAATATTAGAAAACATCATCACACTCAACAAACATCATCACTATCACAATCACCATCAATATCAGTATGAACTCAAGCAATGACCAATTTCAACCAGTTCTCATTCTCACCAAAGGGGTTTTTTTTCTTACAAATATCTTTGACATCCTTAAGAAGACATGAAAGTCATGAAATTCCCCTGCAACTAAGTTAAACCAGTGGTTTTCAGCCATTCTTTGTTTATGGACCCCTTTGGTTTCTATTTTACTCTACTTGACCCCCAAAGCCATCCGATGCAGACAGCACCGGTTCTCGTCCGATCACCGAAGTTAAGCAACATCGAGCCTAGTTAGTACTTAGATGGGTGACCACTTGGGAAACCTAGGTGCTGTAAGTGTTCTTTTCTTTTATAGGCGTAGGAGTGGCTGTGTGGTAAGTAGCTTGCTTACCAACCACATGATTCTGGGTTCAGTCCCACTGCGTGGCACCTTGGGCAAGTGTCTTCTACTATAGCCTCGGGCTGACCAAAGCTTTGTGAGTGGATTTGGTAGATGGAAACTGAAAGAAGCCCATTATATATATATATATATATATATATGTATGTGTGTGTCTGTGTTTGTCCCCCCAACATCACTAGACAACCGATGCTGGTGTGTTTATGTCCCTGTAACTTAGCGGTTCGGCAAAAGAGACTGATAGAATAAGTACTAGGCTTATAAAGAATAAGTCCTGGGGTCGATTTGCTCAACTAAAGGCAGTGCTCCAGCATAGCCACAGTCAAATGACTGAAACAAGTAAAAGAGTAAAGAGTACTGTATTTTTATAATCAAATACAAGGAATTGCATAAAAAAAAAATTGTCAAAATATTTTATTAATTGTAGAAGTGTAACCAATTTATTGTACATAAACGTTAACAACAAAATCTTATATGGACCTCAGTTCAGAACCAATGAGTTAATCAAATAAGGGATCAATGATAGCAGTTATGTCAGTGAGACAACCTCACCCCTACAATATAATGTGGTGTGGGACTCTAAGAGAAAATTCCAGAAGACATAATAATGTTAATTAGATTTGCTTAGTTTTTCTGTAATACAAACTTGAAGAAGAAAGTTTAGCCAACTGACAGTTATCCTCATCCCACCTACACAGAAATATGTAAACACACACACAGCTAGAAAGAATGTCTTGTTGAATAGGAAGTTTAAAAAATAGAAAATCAAGACAATCCTGTGTAAGGAATTTGACCCACACACCACCAACTCCACTTTCGAACTTCAAAAGAATTTAGAGGAGAAGAGGAAAAGGACCAAATGGCCATAGCTGTTGACCTCTCCTAACTAAAGACATTACATAACCCACAGATTTGTCAGAAATGTACAGCAGATCAATCTGATAGTGGTATTTTATTTATTTTCAGATCATACTTCTGAACCTTTCCCATCGAGTGAAAATGCTTCTCTATAGCAGTGTAGGAGCATTCCATTTTCTCTGCCAGTTCCCTTGTCGTCTGATGAGAATTTTCTTGCAAAAAAACCTCTCCAACTGGAATCAATGCTACCAATGTTACAAGAATCAGGGAACATTAAATTACACTACAGTCGTCAACCTTTGACACTCCCCACCCCTATACCATCATATTCAGGTTTTCTAAGAAGATGGTTGATATTGTTTAGTGAAAGGTTACCCCTGATAGAGCAGACTCGAGATACAAACCTATTTCAGATGTGATCCTCTGTATTTTTTTAGAACATGTGCCTAGGACTATTCAAGAAATGTGCCCTCCTGTCTTCTAAGAGGGTGAAGTGTGATTTCAAAGAGAATTGGCTACTATTTCTAGCAGTTTGAGTTACTGTATAAAAGCTCCTTAGCTGGGTCTAAGGTGATCTGTGCAGCACTGAGAAAATCCTAGTTCAAGAAACCAGGGCTTAACATAAGACCTTAAAAAAAATTGGCACACAGCAATACATTTACGAGAGGGAACTGAAAAGTTCCTGGTTTTGGGTTAAAGAACATACAAGAGGATCAGTTAATTATGATTGTATTCAACATATTCCCCTCTCAATTCACACATTACAGTGGTCCTTCAGTTTTTCTAAGCCCTGTAAAAGAACTTGGAAGGTTGGGCCTCCAACCAAGCCTTTCCTGATACCCTTAAAGCCAGGAACTTTTCAGCACCCTCTTGTACATAATCTACATTGAGTTTTATTACACTAATAGAACTGACGAGACCAGGAGTTTAACCCTGAGTCAGCCACCAAACAGCAAGCCCATGATCAAAGATGTTCTCTATTTATTGTTCTTCCTGCATCGTCTATCTCGACTGAACTATCTTTCTCAATAGTGTGTGGTTTGAGTGAGATTTGGATATTATTTTTAGCATGTTGACTGATCAGTACTTAGAGAAAGAGAGAGACCACTAGAGGGAGAGAGAGAAGTAACAAAAGAGAAAAAGCAATACACATATACATCCATGAATGAGAGAAGAGAGTGAAAGAATGTAGAATAATGAAGATACTGGAAGGAAACAGTTATACAAAAAGAGGAAAAAAACCTTAGTACAACATTGATAGACTGTTAGTAAAATGTAAGTAAAACATGATCAGAGTAGTGAAAGTGTGTGTGTGTATTTACACATACATATATATATATATATATACATACAATGATGCATTAGTACAACATTCTTAGTAAAACAACCAAGTAGCTGAGAGAAAGAGGAAGAAGAGGAGATACAGTGAAAACAGAAGAATATACTAAGTCAATCAGTGAAGCAAACTGATGCTGCTGCAAGCTGATATCTGTAGTGATTGATTGACAAGTAAGAGGAAGAGGAGGGAGGGACATTGCAGAATTAACAGGAATGCACAGCATGCAGATGGTGGTGCTACTGTGCAGCTATGTAGCAAAGGTGAAGGTGCACCAGTGCACCAGTTTATTAATATGCCCAGAGGCAGTGGATGGGAAGCACTTATGGCAAAAAAATTTTTTTAAAGATTGCAACCTGCATTTGTTGAATATCTCCCACCCCCACCACCCCCACCCTTGACCTGTCACAACATTTGGCATGGTACAGTGTTTTTATTTAACACTAACTAGCTCAGTCCTGATGAAGTGGATCTGATCAAAGACTTTCTGACCACAACCATTTCATCTGGTACTTCACTGGGACTTTATCAATCCCAAAAGGAAGAAAAGAAAAACTGATCCAGTTTTCTTAGATGTACAGTACTCTACCATCTTGGCTACCCACCTTTAACCATTTTTGAATTCATAATCTCTCACATCAGTCCAAGGAGTGGGGGATGTAGATTGCAGGGGTTAAAGAATAAAGTGAACTGTACAAATACAATTGGTGGGTTATTTTATATAATCTAAAGGGCAATAATGTTGACTCTTCATTAAGTCTGATTAAAAGGTAGGAAGATCACACAGGTAGAAGGCCTTTTATAATAGATCTGTTTAATCAGGGCTCATCTAGGCCTAAACACTAACAAGAACTCTACATGGCATAGAAAGTAAGTTTGCCCTGACAGAAATTGAACTTAGAATGCAAAGGACAGCTAAATATTACAAGACAGTTGTCCAGAACTGTTAGAAGTAGCAACAAAACACCCTCGAATTATACCTTACTCTCCTAAAAAAAAAAAAAAAAAAAAAAAGAAAACCAAGGCCACATTGACTATTATAGATGAGAGGATGGTCACAGTTACCTTTTATTTCCTCAAGCAGGGCTGACCTAGGGCGAAAAAAACAGTTTCAAATTTAAGCACAAAAACGAAGTAGAGAGTGTAGTTGGTTCATTTGACTCCAGAGAATATTAATCCAAGATGATGGACTGGTCATCCCAAACCCCTTGCAATGTTTGCTTCAGTTCTTTGTACTGCCTGGTTGTTGGATATTTTGAACTGCTACAAACATTTTGGTCTGTTCTCTAGGATGACTTCCTCCCTCACTCTCCATGGGCAGCACTACCTTTCCCTATCAAACTAAACAGTAAAGAAATGTACCAGTTGCCAATGGATTCTCTACTTGCTAGAAACAACAACTAAATTTCATTAAAAAAATACTGTCTTAAAAAAAAAAAGGACACATTAACCCTTTAGCATTCAGAATATTCTGTTAAATGCAATGCTTACTCATTCCCATTATTTTGAATTAATCATGCATTATCCTGAAGCTTCAAAGCTACAATGATGTGATTGTTTATTTTTAGAATAACATTGCAGGGTAGGTGTGAGAGGCCAGATCTAGTCAGTTTCAACATAAAACATTTGGGCTGGATATGGCTTTTTTTTTTTTTTTGTGGTCCTGAGTGCACTGTGCCTTAGGTAGGGGTGGAAGAGGATGATCACACCTGGAAAAATTATTGCTCACATGTCCATTGAGTCAGGGCTGCTTCATGCCAAAATATATGTGTGTTTAGATGTTATTTATTATAATAAGCACTATCAAGTTGCTGAAGACTAGATCATTGGATTGAATTTTTGCTCATGACTGCAAACATTGCAGACCAAGCTTTCCCCATTCACTATACGAGTTGTGCGCTTTCGCGCAGCTCACTTAAGTTCTTCATGCTGGATACATGCTCTCTCAAAAGTGTCGATCCCCTCCTTAACCTGCTTCCTCCATCTGTGGCGATGACAGGCATTGTTCTCTCAAATATACATACATACATACATACATACATTGTTTCCTGGCTGAGGAAATATCGTTCAGGTTGCAGAGAGCAACTAATTCCGTCCGGTCTCTTCAGTCTCGTGTCTGGTCCCAGCATGGCATCACAAGGCAAACAAAAGTTGCTGTGTACCGTGCATGTGTACTGACATCGCTCCTCTACTCATGTGAGACATGGACTCTGTACAAATGCCAGGTAAGGGTCCTTGAACACTTTCATCAGAGATGTCTCAGGCACATTCTCAATGTTGGCTGGACCTCAAAAATTCCAGACACACAGGTCCTGAGGACAGCTGATATCTTGAGTATTGAGGCGATGGTACACAAGCACCAGTTACATTGGACTGGACACCTTATTAGAATGACGGATAGCAGGATTCCTAAGCAGATGCTCTATGGAGAACTTGTGAATGGAAGGAGACTCCGGCAGAAACCAAGGCTGCGATTTAAGGACTGTGTCAAGTCCTCATTAAAGGCCGGCGACATGCAGGACGACACTGACTGGGAGAA
>NC_069001.1:16464986-16469167 GCF_001194135.2 Octopus bimaculoides | reverse complement strand
GTGGCACATGAGATGCACCATTTTGAGCGTGGCCGTTGCCAGTACCGCCTGACTGGCTCCTGTAGGATTTTCGAGCGAGATCGTTGCCAGTGCCCCTGGACTGGCTTGTGCGGGTGGCACATAAAAGACACCATTTCGAGCGTGGCCGTTTTCGTGCGGGTGACACGTAAAAGCACCCACTACACTCTCTGAGTGGTTGGCGTTAGGAAGGGCATCCAGCTGTAGAAACTCTGCCAAATCAGACTGGAGCCTGGTGTTGCCATCCGGTTTCACCAGTCCTCAGTCAAATCGTCCAACCCATGCTAGCATGGAAAGCGGACGTTAAACGATGATGATGATGATGATGATACATACATATATACATACATATATATACATATATATACATATACATTCATATATACATACACACATATATACATACACACATACATGCATACATAAATACATACATACACACGCACATATATAAGGGAGAGAGAAGGATGCATGAGTCAGGAGGGTGAGACCTACTCAACTCATGCAAACATAAAGGTGAGGAAACAGCTGTATGATGACTATGCACATGTTTGCGCATGCACACACACACAGACACACCTGGGGATGGGATTACCATGCAACCATAAGAACCATCCCCTAAGTGAATAAAAAAACCACAACTAAAAGACATTGCATTAAATAAGGAACAACAGTAAGAAATGGTAGGTGGCTACAATTTCTAGGAGAAACTCATACAAGCCAAAGCAACATGGAATAGCAGACTAAAAGATAATACTTTTGAGTTAAAGTCTGTTTTGTGCTGACAGCTCCTTTAGGTCAGAGCTTAAACTTGTATCTAGAGTAACATTTAAGCAACGAAAAATACAAGGCATTCCTTTGAATGGGACACCAGTCCATTTTAGGGGTTAAACACCCACCCAACTATTGCAGCCAAGTCAACTAAAACGATGTGATATGAAGTATCTTGCTTAAGGACATAATATACCATCCAGCCCAAGAATCAAACCCAAAACCTAAGAATTGTGAACCAGGTTCCCAAGCCACATACACAAACACACACACATTCTTTTATTCTTTTACTTGTCATTTGATTGCAGCCATGCAAGGGCAATACCTTGAAGAATTTTAGTTGGACTTATCAACCCCGGTATTTATTATTTTTCTTTAAGCCTGGTATTTATTCTATTGGTCACTTTTTCTGAACTGCTCAGGGACATAAACACACCAACACCAGTTGTCAAACAGTGGTGGGGAACAAACACACACACACATATACAGCAGGATTATTTCAGTTTTCTTCTACCAAATCCACTCACAAGGTTAGGTTAACCCAAGGCTATAGTAAAAGCCACTTGCCCACAGTGCCACATAATGGCACTGAACCCGGAACCATGTGGTTGGGAAGCAAACTTCTTACCACACAGCCATACCTGTGCCTATAATTACATATATACACCCACCTACACAATTACAAATATATGTATAATAAAATAAAACAAAAAAAACATTTCCAAAATCTTTGTTTAAAAATCTAAATAGAGTTCATTAAAAAGAAAGAGGAAAAAAGGCCAGTGAGAGAGCCACTAGTAAAAGTGAAAACCATGCAGAAATTAGTCTGAAAGTTGGCCAACACAAGTACAGTTGTTGCTAACTGAGACGTTTAATATAAACATTCCAATTATTTTAACAACTCGCTTCTTGGAAATCTCTATTTCATTTTAAAATAAACAAGATTTTAAGATGTTGCAGATATAAGTAACACTTTGAGAAAAATAAGGAGCAACAGGTTCAATGACTGGAATTGAAACCTGTATTTATTGCTTAACAGGGTAACTGTGTTACCAATTAGACTAATGATCATCCAAAGGTCACTAACCAAGCAACAGATAGATACAGGACTGTATGCATCAATGGGACAGTTGCTCCCTCTCTGTCTCAAATCTGTGACTCTACTTCATACCTAACTCATAAATTTACAGGATATGTAATTAAAAATATATTCTTTAACATTTTGTATTTCACTGACTTCAGCCATAGGGTTGTGGCCATACTAGAGCAGTGTCTTCAGTGGTAGTTGAATTGACCCCACTCTAGAGCACATTTAGCTGAATTGACAACAATGTATACACACAACAGGTTTCCACAGTTTTCAGTGCTTACTAAATTTCACTCCAAGTTTTAGTCAATGTGAGGTAATGTTGGGAGAGACTTGCCCAAGTGTCCCACTCAGTGAAATTGAACCTGGAACCATGCAGTGATAAAGTCCATTTCTCAACCTCATACTGCTATGTCCCTACCCATATTTTGTATAGAAACAGTGAATAATAAACTAGAGAACAACATTCAAGAATGGAGAACAACCCTAACTGTGATAATAAGATTAATGAAAGGGACACAGTAGGGGTGGGGGTAGATGGAGTCATCCACTCCACTATAATTGACTAATGGGGGGAGGCAGGGTAAATTGACTCATCTATGCCACCACAATTTTACCAACCTCAGGATGAAGAGAGGGAAAGTTGACAGTAATAATCAATTAAAAACCCTTTCAAGACATTTTCTGCAACTCCACAGATTTCAGAATAAGGGCAGAATGAAATAAGTGAACCAATACTTGGTTGGTCTTACTTTATTGAGGCCCAGAAGGATAAAAGGTGAAGTAAATCAGAGAGGGATTTGAAGTGAGGACACTAAAAAAATATAACTAAATACCACAAGACAATTTATTTGATACTCCACTGATTGTCACTCTACCAGAAAGTAGACTGACAGTTGAAAATCTTAAAGACTATATTTAAAAATGGAAGAATAAGAACTTTCACAACACATTCCAGTCATATTCCACCAGACACAAACACACTGAATGTTATGTCTGACAACCTGCTGCTGTTGGTGGCGATGGTGATATTTTATACATACAACTAAACATGCATGCACATTGGATGTTGTATTAAACATACCACTGGCACACACACACACACACATGATTATACACATACATACATATGTACGTACAAACATACATAAGCTAAGAGATATTCCTAAAATAAAGTCAATGACTCACAGTTACTATATACTGTATATAATCTAACATTAACACTATGGTGTATGCAATAGACAGTTAACACTATATACTGCAACCTATAGTTAACACTACATACTGTACATAATAGGTAGTTAACAGTGTGTGAGTGTAAATATAAAAAAAAACTAAATATCAAATACATTATAAATCAACTGCCACAATTGATAGTCACAGAACACGCACACACACACACACACTCCTTTGGCTACATTCTTTCCAGAATCTCATAAAATACTCCTGCTAAAGACCCTCCTGCTAAAAGTACCCAAGCCACATTGATTTTCATGCAATTTCAGCACTTCTATAAAAACCAGGATCTTCAATCAGATAAAACATAAATAGAAACCAACGTTTTATTTTATTTCTTTAAATCTCAATGAGAATTGAAAATAAAAACAATCTTTACTGTGAAATAGACCCACAATTTCATAGACTGACGCATGCACACAAACAGAGAATCACATAGATTAAACACACATACTGCTGAGAGAACCTCAATCCCAGAACTGTCACAAGCCAGTAAGATAACTAAAAGGCAAATTGTGTGTTAGTTTTTAAAGTAAAAAAGGGGGGGGGGGGAAATGGCAACGTCATCAGAACTATAAGAAAATGAGCTCAAATTACATCAACAAACAAACATACACACAGTAAAATGTGTAGAATATTCCAGTTGTTACATAGATGTGAGCCGTGTATATATAATACAATGGAAAGAGAATAACAGGAATGCTGCTGCTGTTCCAGTACCATTCCTGTAGCAAAAGAATGAATGATACTATTACAGACTAACACTAAAAACTAGACTTTTAGTTAAAAACTTTCAAAATAAGAACACTGAATGATATACATTAACAACTAACATACTTGTATATCTGTATACACATACATTTACAATATAAATATATAATTTACATAATATATATGTGCGCACATACACAAAACTAAATACCACAAAGAATTTTTGTTTTAGGAACCTATTTTGTTTGGCTGTCCCTTGCCACACACACACACACACACACACACACATAAAATGGGGTTCCACAACTGACCTGAACCTACAGTAGGAAACAGCCGCTAAAATGATGTGCAGTGGAAG
>NC_069001.1:16460535-16464976 GCF_001194135.2 Octopus bimaculoides | reverse complement strand
AACCTGAAACCCCACAGTTGTGAGGTAAACTTAACCACACAGCTTTTTTTGCGTTCATGTGTGTGTGCGTGTGTGTGTGTGTGTGTGTGTTCATTGTGTGTGTGTGTGTTCATTCACGCAAGTGAATGTGGAGAAGTTGACTCGTGACTGATTGTGACCACTTCCTAAGCTCATTAAGTCTGTGCAAATGTTCTGCAATTCCAAGTTGCTGCACATGAATTTTTTTCTTTTGAGAGTTTGAAGTTTTGCACAGCAATGAATCTACTTTTCAATGCAATCAGCTATAAAACTAGGGGCACAACAGAGGTCAAGATAATCAAAAACCAACTGCATTTAAGGCAGTTTTTTTTAATACAAGTTTACCTTCTTGAAAAAAGTTCTAATGAGAACTAGGAGTCCTTCACTCCCAGTGATTTACATGTGAGTTAACCCATAGATGGACAAGTGCTACAACTCCAGGTCAGTGTAGACCTGGGGAAAATAGTGGCTAGGTGTCCACACACCTCAAAATCCTGGCAGTCCCATTATTGAGAGCCACTGACCTGAACCTACAGTAGGAAACAGCCGCTAAAATGATGTGCAGTGGAAGCAAACCTGAAACCCCACAGTTGTGAGGTAAACTTAACCACACAGCTTTTTTTGCGTTCATGTGTGTGTGTGTGTGTGTGTGTGTGTGTGTGTTCACAGACTGGTGCTCATACATTTTTAACTTGTTTTCTATAGCTGAATTCTCTTTCCTTATCACCAAACACTTATCATGCCAGTAACACCAGACGGGTTGTCATTCCTTGATGGTACAGGACTAATAAGCCCTGTTTATCTTTGTCAATTCCACTCCCTCACCAACCACTTCTTCAGGGTGCACCAGCAGGAGAGGTGATACTTTGTACACTGCAGGAGTAAAGAATACTCACTACTCTTAACGTGAACTCTTTACTTTTATGAGCAACAAAGCATCCCTTATAACCCTGCAAAAATAAGTCATAGTCAACCTCAACAGAATTTGAACTGAGAACACAAATGAGAGGTGTCAGACTGAGTTAGCACCACAACCACCACCACCACTGGGTTTTTGGATGCCTTTATCAGGATATACTAAATATATTTAGGTCAAACTTCCAGTCTGAGAATAATTGCCTCTCACCAATCCCATAATTCCTGGAAAGTATCATGGCCCTTCCTCCGATGACTCATTGAAAATAAATTTAAAAAAAAAACGCTGCAAAGTTTTTTCCTCCAATCATTTTGATTTCTCATTTTAGACGGCATGGCTAGTCAGTCATAGTTTGACCTGACTGATCGCATGTGTCTGCTGTTCAATGAAGACTGACCAGGAGCTATGTAAAGTGCTTCTCTTTTCTATCATGAGTATGGCAATATGACCAAATGATAAAGAAGTCCACTTCACAACCACAAAACCCTGGGTCTGATTACACTGTGTGGCATCTTCAGCAAATGTCATTTTCTAGAGCATTGAGTCAATCAAGATCTTGGTGAGTGAAATTGCATACAGAAGCGCATCAAATGGATTTTACGTGTAATTCAAATGCACCACCTTGTTATACTCATACTCTGAATTATGCTGATACTGCCCAAGAATTACGTTAAGAGCACATGTTTTTGGAATGTTTGGCCACTTACACATTAATTCAGGAGCAGGTAATTCAGTAGATCAAATAACTGAATCCTCGATCACTGAAACCAACAGAAATCTAACCATCCATATAACAGACAACTGCTGTTTAACCCTCTAGCATTCAGATTACTCAGTAAAATGTAATGCTTAGATACACCAGCCAAACCTCTCTCATATTTAATCTCCACTGTTTTAAAGAGTTTAGTCCTGGATACATTATTATATTCTAATAAGACAGGATGGTCATGACTGGAATGTCTGCCAGGGTCAGACCTTTCCTAGAACAAAATAACAAGGAGAGAGGGGTACATTGGATAATGTAGACCTAGATAGCCAATGTCACAATAGAAGACAAGACTGCTCAGAAGGAGATAAACAACAAAGGTGACAGATTGGTCAGAGGTGACCAAAGGGGAGGGGAGGAATGTTTGTACAACAACAACTGATGTGGGGGTGTACTAAAATTAGTTGTTTGATGTTAAAATTGGTGCTCTTCTCTTCTTGGACAGTTGACAGACAAAAACTAGTCACTTATTCAAGTCAAAAGAAATTTCTTTCCAGTTGGCAGCAGATACAAAACTTAAACATTGAATACTTGTTACTAACCAAATGGTTATTTTACTGTTCTTGGTGCTGTCTCTATGCCTGTGTATCTAATGTGCCTCAATTAAAAATTATCATCATCATTATTATTATTATTATTATTATTATTATTATTATTACTGATTGAGAGAGCAGCACATACCATCAAAGTGACACCGGAGTACAAATATATATATATATATATATATATATATATATATGAAGCCCAATATACCCATCATGACTACCTGTCTGATAAAGGTACATGTACAAGCATCACAACCATATGTCTGCAATGTGATGATCTCATGTCAAGATAAACAGCACATGACTCTGCAGGCGGGGTCCAGTTTGAATTTTCTTCAGGTTGAGTAGCTGATCCTGCTCAGAAGGTCCCTGAATAAGGTTTGTTTAAGGATGATGAATGAAACACCCATGTTTCCTGAGGTGAACCCCAAAGAATTCTTCTCAAAATATGACTATGACACTTCCCCACTACTACAACTCATGATCAGAAATACACATATGGGCAGCCACAAAGGGACATGCTCAACTGGTTAAGGTCAAGCATCTGACAAGCAAATCTGTGGTATTGAGCAGAATATTTACTGCAACCCATCTTTTACAGCAAGACATAACATGTATATGATAACACTTCCAATCAGTTAAGATCAGAAGCCATGAGAGCCACTGCCTGGTATTGCATTTCAAGTCCTAGTACTTATTTCATAGTGCCAGAAAGATGAAGTTGGGATCATAATAATTAAGAATGAATCCCACCACATTCATCACTTTGAAGACAGATGTATCGTCAATTTTATTTCTCAGACTCAGTATCTGAATGGTATTTATTGAACCCAAGATGACAAAAAAGCCAAACTGAATTGGCTGGTGCCTTATTTTATCAACTTTAGAAAGATGAAACACCAAGCATGTAGGGATTTAAGCTCAGAACATACATGGATGTAACTAAACAACACAAGGAAGTTAGACCAATGTCCAGCAATTCCTCCATTAACCACTTCCTAACAACAATTTCCTAGCAGCCATAAACAGTTTAGTTCCAAGTTTCTTTCTCTAGATCAGGCATGGGAAACCTCTTTTAAGAAACAGGCTACATGAAACATGGTACATCAATCAGTCAGGCCACACTCCTAAAAAATTCAAGGTAATTTTTCATTAGGTGCACCATTCAGAAGAGCCCACAAACCATAGTTTGCCCATGACTGCTCTAAATTATTTTCCTCATTTTGTTCACCAACATTTACAGTATATACTCCATGTCTGATACCTCATTCCCCCACCACCAACAACAACTCGTAAAAAGGAAAATTAACCCTTTAACATTTAAACCAGTCATATTTAGCCAAAATAGTCTATCTTCAGACTGGCCATATATAGCCTCTCACACTTACCCTACAATACTACTCTAAAAATAAATAATCATTTGACTGAAATCCCAAAGCTACAAGATAATACACGACTAATTCAAAGCAATATGAATTTATAAACATTAAATTTGATAGATCTGAATACTAAAGGCTTAAACCAAAATATAGTGGGTTAAACAACAATATTAATCGATACTCCTACAAGTAATTTATATATATATACATATATAGTCTTAGATTGGTTTATATCAGAATTAACAAAGCTGTATTACAGAACAATAACAGAGCTATAAATCAGCTGTGGAGTAATAGTTGAAATGGTGTTGGTTCCTAGATCTTATGAAAATCCATCTCTCTGTTTGCTTTTCACCCTTCTAGTTTCAGTTGATAAAATAAGTAGCAGCCAAGTATTGAATGTAAAATTCCCACAAAATTTTGTAACACTGCAGTTATGCAAGAAATGGGTAGTAGATAACTTTAACACCAACACCCCAACCTGGTCTTTGGGTGCCTGCAGTTGAATTTGCAAGTATTCCGATATCCAACCAGCTTCCACTAAACATATACAAAAAGAGATGCTGATGAATTCATACAGTGATGTCAAACAACTAAACAACCCACTCACTGAATTAGCACACAAAGTAGTTAAACATTCCATATATCTATGTAACCTGAATGTAATTCTCAGGTAAGAACAGTGTGACAAATGGGATAAGGCTGCACAGTAGAATTACAGGTACAAACGGGACAGAAATATCTTGTGACATTTACATTCAACTGAGTTTTCTCTCTTAACTATTTCATATCTTACAAAAAACAAAAAAAAAAAAAA
>NC_069001.1:16456841-16460525 GCF_001194135.2 Octopus bimaculoides | reverse complement strand
AAAAAAAAAAAAAAAAAAAAAGCCCCAGCATAGCCACAAGTAAAAACAAGTAAAAACAACAAAAAAAAGTGTACTCACCCTCTCTCTACCCCTACGAACCTTTGTATCCTCTCTTATGCTCACCCTCTTGTACCCTGACATTTTGCTCTCACACCCCATCACTACCTTCCTTTTGGTTCCATCATATTTAGTCTTTCAACACCTGGCATAAAGCCAACTACCTCCACCTTCCCTCTCAAATACTCCCCCTCTTAGTCACGGGCACTTGCCCCTTCCCCATCACCCTGTTCCCTTTCTGAGGTTTATATGGTAACCTCACTAGTGCCAGTGGTACACAAAACCACCCAGTATACACTGTAAAGTGGTTGGCATCAGGAAGGAAATCCAGCCACAGAAACTATGCCAAGGCTGACATTGGAGCTTGATGCGGCCTTGTAACATGCTGGATACTGTCAAACCATCCAGTAACTGATATAGGATAAGATTGTCATTTTAGTAAATCAACTTGTGTCACCTCATCTCTCACGACTTATCAACACCAAATATAACATTCACTTCAGAAATATGTATGGGTTGGGGGATAAGAAAGGAACCAATAGGACAATAAAAAAGGTCTTGTAGTCAGTGAACAGAAATTAATTTGATAATTAACTAATCCAATTAAATCATACAATTGCTCTCGAAGTGTAAATGTATCGTTGTTGAGTGAAGAATAGGGAAGTCAAATGTGAATAACAGGTTTCAATGAAGAAGAAAAAAAAAAATGAAATATAAGGTTTTCAAAGAAACATTTTACAGGTCAGTTGATTCCTTCCATCACCAGTTCTTTAAAATCAAATCTTGTATTATTCTGGGAGTCCTTCAATGTTAATACATCAATGAACAAACAATAAAAGCTTCAAATTAAAATCTACACAAAACTCACAGATCAAAATCTAGAGAAGAAAATCAATTCTTTTGCTTAGTTGGTTATATATATTAATTTACACAGTAAAGATGAGCTGCTATAATAATAATAATAATAATAATAATAATAATAATAATAATAATAATAATAATAATAATAGTTTCAAATTTTGGTACAAGGCCAGCCATTTAGGGGAAGGCATAAGTTGATTAAATCAACCCCAGTGCTCAACTGGTACTTATTTTATCAACCCCAAAAGGATGAAAGACAGTCAACCTGAGTGGAATTTGAACTAAGAACATACAGATGGATGAAATGTAAAGCATTTTATCCAGTTTGGTAACAATTCTGCCAGCTTGCCACAATAATAATAATAATAATAATAACAACAACAACAATAATAATATTCTTGCCAAGTAAACACAGAGCTAAAAGGAAGTCAAATGAGTCAATGAGAAACCCTTCATGCAGTTGTTCAAACCTAACAAATAGCAGCCTAAATTCTCTCAAATTACATACTTCTATATTAAAAAGTGAAAAGAAGATACATATATAATGCCAGATGAGACAGTGGCCCAAGCAAAGACAGGGTGATTATGGTCAGGATATCTTTGATTATAGATCTGCTCAGTTAGGAATGACCTGAGGCAAAACAACAACCAAGGGAGGGGTAAATGTGAGTTAGGTGTTTCCCAACACAAAGGATAGATAGATCTAACCAGACTATGCTGGCCAAAAGCTTCCCTTTTTATTCTACAATATAGATGGAGGTAGTTTTATTCTTCTAAATTAAGACATTAATGTCTTATTGGAGGCAGTAAGGTGCTTCAATTGACAGGGCCATAAGTATTCGTTCTGGCTGTCTGTGTTCTCACAGCAAATAACAAAGTTCAACTTTGCCTTTCATCTTTTCAGAGTCAATAAAATACCAGTTCAAAGTGATGGACTAGTGGAACTGTTAGAATATACAATGGGATGTTACGCAGCCCTTGTTCCAGTTCTTTTTGTCCTGAGTTCAAATTCCGTCCCAGCTTCAGGCAACAGGGCCTTCACGAACTAGTTAGCAATGTAAGGATTTCTATGCCATATGGAGCAATATCTCAATCATCTTGCACTTGAAGTGTTACCAATTATATCTTTTAACTAACCTAGCTGTAGCTAATTGCATACGTCTGTCAGGCAAATATATAGACTAAAAGTGATGCATTATTAATTCCTGTTGAGCTAAGACGCTCTATGTAGTTGCTTCATCTGCTAGGAACAACAGCTTAGTTTCCTCTCAAATCATACAGCCACGTCTTTAAAAGAAAATGCACTGAATAGTGTATTCCAAGACACAGTGTGTGGAACAAAGGCAGGACCAATCATGACTGGAAGACTAGCTCAAGATTGACCTAAACAAAGGGAGTTTCTACACACACAGCTTCTCGACCTGATAGAAACAGCAACCAAATCTCCTTAAAATCACATCATACTCTCTTAAAAAAAGTACACACTTGAAAAGAAAGTCTTATATGCAGTCATAAAAAAAAAAGAAAAACGAAAATGAAATGGTCAAGATTCAAATACTTTCGGTCATAAATCTGTTGGACTGGGATTGCCATGTGACTTGACAACACTCAATGGCTGTAAAACTAGCTAAACTCAGGACTGAGTCAGTTGTCCAGTGGTTAAATCTCAAAACTCTTTTGCATAAACCACATAAAAACTTAGACACTACAGGTTTCTCTCCCCACAATTCCAAGTTCTGTTGAATTTCTTTTGCTATTTCAACCTGTTTTGGAATAAACTACATTAAATCATCATCATCACCATGATGATGATTCAGTTGCGTATTTAGCCCAAAATCAGCCTTGACCTACCACACCAAGTCATCACCAACTTGTTCCTTTCTTAAACACTGATTTCTAGGCAGAATTACATTATTTAATGTGTTTTCAGATTGAAATATGAGGGAAATTTTGCTGCAATTTCCAAAAGTTGAGCAACCATGGTGAAGGCAAAGATAATGGTGATGCTGGAGGAGTTTGTAAAATGATAACCTTTCTTCTCCAATCTTCCGTGGTGCACACACCCAGCTTTAGAATGGTGATGAGTCCTACAGAAAATTTGGTTTTATCTCTAGCCAGCCAAAAATGAGCAGCAGCAGCAGCAGCCAGTTTGTAGCAGCCTAATGCAAGATTCTACTACCATGGTATTTTATTTATTTATATATATATATATATATATGTATGTGTGTGTGTGTGTGTGTGTGTGTGTGTGTGTGTGTGTGTGTGTATATATATTGCTGACAAAGAAAGAATTGAGATAAGAGACCAAACCAAACTCAAGAAAAGGAATAACATCTTTAAAATATTGTATTCCTTCTAATTCTTCAGTTAGACAGCAATTCATTGATGTTGCTTGTGGCAATAGATAAACACTGCATTTAAAGAAGAGAGGGATGGAGAAAATACATTAAATATTTAAATGTACAAATAAGTCACATATTTTAGTTTTAATGTTTGTGTTGTCAATGCTACTGCATGTGCATATATATATATATGCACCTATACATACAGGTGGATGTCGGTATGCACATACCTGTACGTATATATGCATATACTCATTTACTTTTGTTTTTACATGATTGAACGCAGCGTCTCACAAAAATTGTAAGTAGTTCGTAAACTTATCCTCCGACGCTACTCTATCTCTTTCTCTTTCCTTTCTCCCCCCCCTCGTTCTTCCTCTGTACTACTACGTATCTCGCCTTACCCCTCTTGTTCTTCCTCTGT
>NC_069001.1:16434630-16456380 GCF_001194135.2 Octopus bimaculoides | reverse complement strand
CATATATATATATATGCACCTATACATACAGGTGGATGTCGGTATGCACATACCTGTACGTATATATGCATATACTCATTTACTTTTGTTTATATATATATATATATATATATGGACACACATACACATACATATAAATATATATTTACACACAGACACATATGGCATAATAGTACTATCCCATTTTCCTCCTGTGTGCTAGGCGATAAAGAACAGTCAATAGTGGTGAAACATTCTAAAACCTATCCAACTCATGCTTGCTTGGAAAAACGGATATAGAATGACAGTGACATCTATGTATATAACATCATTATTTTCCTTTTACACCTACTTTTCATGTTATGCATGAGTGTGTATGAACATGAATAGGTGTATGTGGCAGTATGAAGATAAGCTAGGAGTGCACACATATATATATATATATATATATATATATAAGGACGCATACAAATATATATATATAGAGATAGATATAAGCACACATACACACAAACTTTGAAAGAAAAACTTGACATTACATTGAAGTCACACTATCCAAACATCTAGGTATACTGTACATGTGACCTTAACAGCCAATAAATGATTTCAGTACATCAGGTACAATATACCTATATGCCAATTAAAGACTTTTTAATTGAGTTTCACAGACTTCATAATCAATTACTTTTATAAGATATACTTTTCATACTCAATTAATAACAGTTACAACGATAATTCTCTCTACTATAGGCACAAGGCCTGAAATTATGGGGGGAGGGTATAGTCGAACTGGTACTTGTTTTATCGACCCCAAAAGGATGAAAGGCAAAGTTGACTTCGGCAGAACTGGAACTCAGATCGTAAAGACAGAATGAAATGCCACTAAGCATTTTGCCCAGCATGTTAACAATTCTGCCAGTATGCCACCTTTGCAAAGGAAGATGATAACAACAACAATAACACTTGTTTCTAGCAAAGGCACAAGGCCTGTAATTTTGGGGGAGGGAGAAGTTAGTTATGTTGGATCAAGTTTGACTGGTACCCCAAGAGGGTTGAAAGACAAAGTAGGACTTAAGCAGATTAATGTGGTGAAAGTTGACCACAAGAGAGACTGAACCTTAGGGAGGAGACAAAAAAAGGGAAACACAAATCATGAGACACCATACAAAAGGAGGATGATAATGGGGAAGTATTTTTAACATGTAATAATGATCACTAGCATGATTATTATTATTAATGATATCATAATGATATAATAATAATAGCTTTATAGTGATGAGAGTGATAACTGGTGAGACCTTACAAGGACAATTTACAAACAATAAAAAATTTATCCTCACTCACTGAGGTAAGGAGAGGGGCGTGGTGCTAAAATGAAAAAGAATTGCTTTGTAACCATGTGCTTTCAGGTTCAGTCTCAGTGTATGACACTTTGGGCAAGTGTTTTCTACAATAGCCCTGGGTTGCCCATTGCCCTGAGAGTGAATTCAATAGATGGAAACATGGAGGAAACTTAAAATAGGCCATATTGGATAATATGATCCTAGGTTTACTGTGTTTAAGACAGGGTGGTCATGGTTGGAATATCCTTGAGCACAGATAGGTCTGCTGAATCAGGGTTGATCTGTGGATGCTAAATAACAACAAACCTTTCTCAACCCACATTTTACTGTCTTGAAGGACACATTGGATATTGTAGTCAGGAGGTATGCTAAGCCATTATCTTTCAACAAATAAAAGACAAATCAATCATAGCTAAAATATTTTTGACTGTAATTCTACTTGACCAAGGGGTGACTAGGGGTAAAACAACAACATTAAAAACCAAACTGTTGAAGTGGTTTTATATAATGAGAGAAATTATGACAGAACCAAGTTTAGAAGGAGTCCAGGAAGTGTTGATTATACACACTGTTTCCACTACTTCACTGCTAATATCACAAAGGAGAAAAGGTAAAGAGCAAAGTCACCCTCTTTGTTATTGGAATTTACAGCATAAAATGATGCACCTAAATAGCACAAGGAATATTGTCTGATGTTCTACAAATTCTGGTGGTGAAGCAAGACCTTCGAACATTGGGCCTCACCGAGGCGATGACTACTGACCGAGACCTTTGGAAATGTGCTGTGCATGAGAAGACCCGGCAAGCCAAGTGAGATCGTTGCCAGTGCCCCTGGACTGGCTCTTGTGCGGGTGGCACATAAGATGTACCATCTTGAGCGTGACCGTTGCCAGTACCGCCTGACTGGCCTTTGTAGGGTTTTCGAGCGAGATCGTTGCCAGTGCCCCTCGACTGGCTCTTGTGCGGGTGGCACATAAAAGACACCATTTCGAGCGTGGCCGTTTTCGTGCGGGTGACACGTAAAAGCTCCCACTACACTCTCTGAGTGGTTGGCGTTAGGAAGGGCATCCAGCTGTAGAAACTCTGCCAAATTAGATTGGAGCCTGGTGTTGCCATCCGGTTTCACCAGTCCTCAATCAAATCGTCCAACCCATGCTAGCATGGAAAGCGGACGTTAAACGATGATGATGATGATTTAGCCCTATTGTTAAAAGGAGAAAAACAAATTCCATGTCAGTAAAAAAGATTCCAGGAATCACCATTAACCAGCCACAGAACAAGTAAATAGAGTAGTTCTGGTGGATAAAGCAATGATATTGAGGACTGGGTTATTATCTCTTCCAAAACCTGCTCAGCTAATGAAGGGGTTATTGTGGTAGAAACAACAGTCAAATATCTCTAGAATCACACACCCTATGGAACACCTGTTGAATGAGGAAGATTCAGCACCAAAATTACATCAGATTGTCCTTTATTATCTGCCTACCATAGGTTTGCTCAATCAGAGCAGCTCCAGGAATATGGAACTGACAAAGGAGCCACTATGTGGTTGCTCAACATACTAGAAATAACAGCCAAATTTCTAAATCACAACCTCCTATTTTAAAAAAAGGAAGGACTCACTGGATAATGTAGTCATAGATACAATAGATCCTACATAGTAGGCTTGAAGGACCAATAAACTGGAGTGAAATAGCACGTAAAATAAAGTTGTTTAATAAGTTCAGTAACCTTTGACAGAACATATGAATCCAAGAAGTCCTCAACCAATTTAAGAAGAAAATATGATAATGGAAATACTGTAATTAACAGGTTATCGTTTATGTGATGACAGCCTGACAAATGAGGTGTTGGAAGATAACTTCTTCGAGTTAAGTTTAATACAGTAGGGACTTATGGTCACAAGTTGACACAATGAGGAAACTTTCTTTTGAATTCTCTTATAAAGAAGCTGAGTGTGAAAGGGAAAGAATATAACAAAAATAGATGACCTCATTAACTTGTTTCTTCCTTAATGATTAGATAATGAAACTAATAAATAAACAAGGTTGTAAAGTTGATAAATAGGTCGTTAAAAGCTAAACAAAGGCTGAGAAGGGTGACAAAACAACTAATATAAAAGAACGAAAAAAGTAAAACAACCATAGAAGAATCTATAATGTTCAGTGCTTTAGTATGTTTCATATATGATAACTAACACCATGCTTGACTACCCCTTTCATTTATATACAGAAAAATATGTCAATATTTGTTTTTATATTCAGTTATAATAAAAACAATTTTACATTAACCCTTTAGAATTATCAACAGGCCTATTTAGGGGCCATGGGTCCTGAGATTAAAATGTACCCAGACTATGCCATAAAATGCTTAGTGATAAGGAGTGATAATGGTTAGGGTTGGGTAGGTGTGAGAGGCCAGGTCTGGCTGATCTGAAGATAAAGCTGGTAGAACACTTGGGCTGGATATAGCCTGTTTAAATTCTAAAGGGTTAATGTAAAATTTCTCTTATTATATGAGAAATGACTGAGGCAAATAAATAGTAAGAAACTGAATCAGATCCTTCCAACCAATGCCAGGATGGGGGAAAAAATCCCAATGTAAAATAATAATTTCTGGACCTCCTAAATTATTTTGTATCCACTACCCCACCCATTCCCATGTCCTTTGTAAGCCCTCCAAGACTAGTGACAAGAGAACCAGACCCTGAATCACTTGTGGGAGAAACAAGGGCCATTGCTCCAACATGTCAATAACCTAAAGGATAACTGAATATTTCAGACCAGAAGTTAGGTCAACTGATAGTTTTCATTCATCAACCCAATTTTACTCCAACAAAACTTGGATTGACACAGAACTATATATTAGATACTGTACAGTAAGATCAAATCCAGAACCAACATCTTACTATGAAGCTCTTGAATTAATCTCCATCCTGATACACTGCTTTCATCTTCACTTTAAAATCCAGATCCACAGTTAATCAGTGTATTAATCAGTTTATAATACTCAAAAACCACACAGATAATCTTCATACTTAGGGGGAAAAAACTGTAGCAGTTTTTTTTTTCTTCTTTTATTGCTTTTGTTCACTTGACTGTGGCCATGCTGCAGCACTGCTTTCAAGGGACTTTATCAGTGTATTTACTGAATAGCAAAGTTATGTTTTTGACACAATGCCTGCTGTTTTAGCCATGAAACATTAAAGGTAAACACACACAAACAGACTTCCATACAAATTCTACCTAACAAATTTTCTTCACAAACTATTGTCAACTCAAGACCACAGTTGAAGACACTTGCCAAGGTGCACCTGGTGGGATCTATCTTGAATTTTATGGTAGAGAAGCAAACTTCATAATCATACACAGCCATATCTGTACACACACAGAGTACAGAAGGAGTTGTAATCCAAGCTGTATTTATGTAAAGTACATCTGCATGTTCCAGTAATCAAATGTGTGTATATAAATGTTTGATTCAAAATGTAGCATCAGTTTTGGTGAGTTATATTTGCAGAATAAGCACATATTAAAATAAAAACTGGAAAGTTTAGTATATTTTTAATTCATTATCATCAGCATCCTCTAACAACTGTTTTTCATGCTGGCGTGGGTTGGACAGTTTGACCAGCACTGGCAAACTGGGCAGCTGCACCAGATTCCAGCATGGTTTGGCTTGGTTTCCATGGCACAGGACTCTTGCAAACCAATCCTTGTCACCAGAGGGAGCAGCCTTAACACTTCTGCTGTCGAGGGATTTTGTATTCTAATTCCTGAACCGAAGAATCAAAAATAATAATCTTTGTCTGAGGAATCAAGGATAAGAGACCCCATACATGTTTTCTACATGTATATATATCTGTGAATTTATTATATTTTTAATATCATTATTATAAATATTAATATTCATAATATATTTCTTATACTGTAATGAAAACCGTGTAACATGGAATTAAAACTATACCAAATTTTCCAGTCTTTGCTAATACATATACATATGTAAAGGCACAGACATGGTTATGTGGTAAGAAGCTTCTTTCCCAACACATGGTTCCAGGTTCAGTCTCACTGTGGAGCCATGGGCAAGTGTTTTCTACTATAACCTCAAGTTGACTAAAACTTTGCAAGTGGATTTGATAGAAGTCCATTATAGATGTGTGTATGTGCATGCATGTATATGTGTTTGTCTGCATATGTCCCCATAACTTGGCAGTTCAGCAAAAGAGACCAATAGAATAAGCACCAGGCTTAAAAAACAAAATTGTATAACTGGGATCAATTTGTTCAACTAAAAAACTCTTCATGGCTGTGCCCCAGCATGACCACAGTCCAACGAATGAAACAAATAAAAGGTAGAAGATAAAAGGCACTATACAGACAGAGGGAGAGAGAGAGTGAGTGAGGGCGAGGAAGAGAGGGGAGGCAGGGAGTATATTTTGATTGACATATATTAATAGTTATGTCCAATTGATTCACCACTAAAACTCCAACTTGAAGTGCAAATGAGAATGAGGTGGTGAAATTATTTAACCATGGTGGCTACAAGTGGTACCTGATTCAGTGGGTGTAAATGGATTGAAAATGGAAGACAGCCAAGGAAAGCATTTGGTGTTACTCCAGGATATTTACTTAATAATAAGGAGCACCAATAAAGTGTAAATAAAGCATAGAACTGTTATCTGTCATAACTGTTCTCATGCTTTATTTATACTCCTTATTATGAGGTAAATATTATTGTGACACCAAATGCTTTGCTTGTCTGTCTTCCATTTTTTATCTATCAATCTATATATATATATATATATATATAAGGTTGAGGAGGGTATTGTTCTCTCTTTTTTCAGCACATCACACTATTTACCACTTCATACTAAAAATATCCGCCTATGGATATAATAATAGATTACTATATTTTTTCTGTCTCCGATGAAGGGAAGTACTGGATCTTCCCAGAAACAGCTGTAAGACTCTATCCATAAAATTCTTCAACCTTACCTTTGCTCTCTTTATCTTTTTGTTTTTATATATTTACACACACACACACACACACACATATATATATATATATATATATATATATATACACACACACCCACACCCACACCCACACACAAGGTTATTCAAAAAGAATGAACCGATTTCATTATACAATATTTTAATAGGGAAAAGCAATGGAAAACTCCAGCTAAGTCACAAGTATTTACCTACAATCAACTTTTGTTTTTCATTTCCTGAAACTCATGGCCGTCCTGGACTTTCTCCTTTACACAGACACCCACTCTCTTGAAACTGTGAAACCACTGTTGAATGTTCTAAGGAGAGGGTAGATTGATGTCAAATCGCTTTCGAAAAGCACACTGCACCATGACAACCAAATTTGTTTTCGAACTTGAGACCTCAGAATGCCTTTTGCTGAGGACTCACCATTCTGAGTGTAAACAAACTGAAAGTTGCCGGAAAAATGACGCGACTACAGCAGCACCCCTGTGGCAGCCATTCCAAACTTAGAAAACTCCACCGCTACCCACAAACCTTGATGACCTTAAACATTGAATAACAACAGCAATCAACTCAGTGGATCGTGATATGCTGATACGTGTCTGGAGGGAATACTCTTATCGCATTGATGCTGCTCGTGGCCACATTGAACACTTGTAAGACAAGAAATAAAAGTTGATTGTGGTAAATACTTATGACTTAGCCGGAGTTTTCTATTGCTTTTCCTTATTAAAATATTGCATAATAAAATCAGTTCATTCTTTTTGAATAATCCTATATATATATATATATATATATATATATATATATATATATATATATATATATATATATATATATATATCAACAAACTCCTCACCTCATGTTACCATTCTCCTAAAGTGGCATAACATTACTTCAGCAACCTCTGTCAATCCAAGTTAACACTCTACCAACAATTTACAACAGAAACACAACATTTATTTATTTATAACTCTTGCATAACATTCTCTACCTGCATCTCTAGCCTAGAATCATAATAATAGTAACGCTAATAATTCACATAATTCACATTCTCCACAACAGCCACCCAATCACAGAGCACAGCTCAAACAGCACTGCCAGACACTACAACACACCACAAACCAAACACCACCACCCAACAACAACAACAAAATGACGCAATTCACACACACACACAGTGAAAACAAAAATAACTCCAAAACAACACTAGACTACATCTCCAAAAGACAATATTGCACACACCTTAAAAAGATAGAGGTTCACCTCCTAATGCAAAGAAACTGATGTCAAACTGTTGAAGATGTAAGTTCCCTTCTCCACCCACAAACAGATTCTCCTAGGGTGCAAAAAAGGTAACATCATCTTATTACCTCAGTTAGAAATATTTTTAAAAGACCTATTGCAAGGTGTGACACCCATACACAAACCAACCATAAAATAACTTTTCACCTGGCCAAGTTCACCAAGTTTCTCTCTCCATACAGTAAGGGCTGTGTGTGTGTGTGTGTGGCTGAACAGAAGACAAAGAGACAAAAGTCAATTAACAGTCATTTAGTTAATCATTTAAGTAATATAATTGCTAATTGATACAATTGATAACAGGAAGTTTGGCCTAACATGTCAGGAGAAGCTGATGGGGAGTGTGCAAGAGGTCCACTACTGTATGTGGCACTAAGATTTATGGAGTATAAAAATTACAATTCGAATTAACTCAATCTAATTGCAGCCACTACTGCTAGGGTCCAATATTATAGCTGCCCCAGGCAATCCTAACTGAAGATTTCCCACTTAGAGGTTGGGGCTAGGGTTAAAAAGTGGGAACTATTCATACACAGAACACCTGTTACAACAGAAGGAGTCTGTTTGTAGTCAATGTACTAGAGAAATAGCAGCTAAAAATCCCTCAAATCACATTGTACTGTCATGACTAGCACTTTTCATGAAAGTTGCTGGCATGGTTATGTAGTTAAGAAGATTGCTTTGCAATCAGAAGGTTTTGAGTTCAGTCCCAGTGCATGGCACCTGCTGAAACTGTCTTCTACTACAGCCTTAAGCTGACCGATGCCTTGTGAGTAAATGTGGTAGACAAAAATTGTGTGGTAGCCTGTCATATGTGTGTGCATACCCTCACCCCACCCTAACATCATAATAGGTGCTGGTTTGCTTATGCCCATGTGACCTAGTGCTTCATCAAAAGAGGTTGATAGAATAAATATCAGACTTAAAAATAGGTATCCTTCAAGGCAATGCCCCAGCATGGCTGCAGTCCAATGACTGAAACTGATGGCAACAAATTATATAACTATATACTCAAATTGTAAGGATATTTATATAACATCCTATAATGGCTTTGCACATTTTTTTCTGTTAAGAGTGTGAAATGGTGTACGACATAACATATCTACTCAAGCATAATGAAATCTCGATTATATAATCCAACCCCACCAGCAACATTATTTTGTACATAAGAGAAAAAGTAAACATATTCTAATCTCTCATCTTTCACATTACTAGAATACTACACTAACTATATATATATAAAGCTTTCTCTGGCACAGGTTCCCTTCGTCGAATGCCCCTACCCATCTCATAATTCCTTGTCTTGCAAGTTACTTGGTGACCCTGCCAGTGCTGGTGTCACATAAAAAGCAACCAGTCCACACTGTAAAGTGGTTGGCATTTGGAAGGGCATCCAGCAGTAAATACCATGCCAAAACTAACCTTGTCTGTGCTAGTACCACATAAAAAGCACTCAGTCCACTCTGCAGAGTGGTTGGTGTTAGGAAGGGCATCTAGCTGTAAAAACCCTGCCAAAACAGAGTAGCATAGTTTTTCTATCTGGCCAGCTCCCATGAACCGTTCTACCTATGCATGCATGGAAGATGGATGTTAAATGATGATGATGATATATATATATATATATATATATATGAGAGAGAGAGAGATAAATCTCGGTTGATTCGCCAGAAATGAAAAACTATAAGACTCAATACAAATGTCGAGTACTGTGATATTATCTTAAATATTGAGAGACTGATGGTCAGAGCAAAAATGATTGGATTGGGGTTGACCCAGGGTTAAACAAAACCATTCACTCACAGCTTGGTTTACCAGCTGATGACCAGAAATGAGTAACTCTAAGTACTGGAAATCAGAGCCTTTCAGTTATAATGTATTGAAGTACACACACATACGACTTTTGAGCTGACCCTTTCGATAATTTCCCCAGTCAAAAGTCACCCAAATACAGACTGACAACCACATTTTCTCTTTAGGGGGTTACCAAAATCATTTTGGTGTCCAGCCATAGAAACCAAACCAAATGACACATACAAGCTCTTAGTCCAACAAAAGGGACCAGAATGTATAGAACAACATCACTGTATGGTTTAACTCCCAGCAATGATATTCAACAATCCACCAACATTTTTCCTCTCCCTATTTGGAACATGTAAGTTCCAATATGGCTGACAAGACATTTGATGGTTAATACCAAAATGTTGCACGTAGAAAAACAACCAACTTAACTAGCCAAGAATGTAGAGAAACAGACTTGTGAAATTCAAGCTAACTGGTGATATCAAAATAATCATCTGAATTTATACAGCACAGGTGTAAATGTTTCAGTTTCCAAGTAGAAACACTACTGAATTTCATTAAGAGAACTGATATTAGATTAAGAAAATGTTCTTTGCAATTAAGAAAAGAAAATGAAGTTAAGCTAATAAGTGTTGCAAGAAGAAGGAAAGAAAGAAAACTAATACAAAATTATTCTAAAATAAAAGCAAGAACTTTTATGACTAGCTATAAGTGGATTTACTTAAAAAAAAAAAAAAAAATTCAGATTAAGGAAAAGAAAAAAAATTCAATAATTATTTTTTTCCCCTTAATGTTGCAATGGAAGGTTTTCAGGTTTTTTTTTTTGTGTATATGTGTGGGGGGAGGGGATTTTAAAAAATAGCATAAGTCTTGACAATTCTACATTAGTGAATTGAAGAGAAGATTAGTTCCTGTGTTGAAACTAATTCATTCCGATTCTTCATTTATAAAACAGCAAGTGCTAATACATAAAGACAGATATTGCATAATTCTGCATAAGAATAAATTTCTAAGTACCTGCTGGAAATAGCAACCAAATCTCCCTTAAATAATACCATCCTTGATACCCTAACATCGTGGTTCTCAACCATTTTTTTTTTACCTATGAACCCCTTTGATTAGTATCTTATTCTAGTTGTTCAATGTTTAAAAAGTAGTTTTATAGATACTTCTTTCAAAATCCTTATTTTCTTTCTCACATCCATTTGCATAGGTTTGCCATAGCACTCACTGAGAGAACATGGGTCAATGGCCAGAAACATGTCAAACTATGCAAAATGTTTGAGAAAGCAACGCAGCTGTTTCTTGCAACAAATACCTCTAAAGCAAAATTTTTTTTCATAAACCCTTAAAATACTATTATGGATCTCAACTTACTATTTTGCTTGCGTGGACCCCCCAAAATCTTATATGGACCACCAGGGGCCACATGGACCCTGGTTGAAAACCACTGCCCTAAAACAAAAAACAAAACAAAAAATAAAACACCTTTGAACACAGATGTCTTCTGTTTTAGCTGACAACAATAACATGATCTAACAGCCTAAGAATTGATATTTTCATCACATTAACTCAATCCACAATGTGGTTAGAACCACGAATCTTTTAGTTAATCTCTAAAGTAGATTGTCTCACTAAGTAGAACTAGCAAGGTAGAATTAGTGAGAGAGAAGAATTATGCAACACACTTCACAGTCAAATGCTTTTACTGTAAGGGAAGAAATGTTGCACACCAGCTCTCAATTTATGGCTATAGATCCAGCCTCCTGGTGAAACAAGGAACAAATATTGTTAAATCAAGAGTATACAGAAATGAACTGGCACTGTCAGTTATGAAACACTGGGTTCCAGTTGATCTGAAATTAATATGCAAGTGGCTGAACACTCCACAGAGACACATGCCCTTAACATAGTTCTTGGAGAGGATCAGCATGACACAATGTAACAAGGCTGACCCTGTGAAATACAGGTTCTACTCATTTTTTGCCAGTTCAGTGGACTGGAGCAATGTGAAACTAAAGTGTCTTGCTCGAGGACACAACACACTGCCAGGAATCTAACTCACAACCTTACGATCATGAGCCAAATGTCCAAAGTAATAAACAGAGTATGAATAAGGGAATAAATAAGGTTTTAAACCTACCCAACCGTTGTAGGTATAGAAAAGCAGCTGGGAAACAAACTGGAGCAAAGATAAGATCCAATACAGAATATTGAATAACATCAAGTCTAGCTTGATTGATCCCTTTACAGCTAGCTTCCATTACCACACACACACACACACACACACACACACACACTAAATACATCACCCATTCACTATTAAACATCTCTGATACCAGCAGTACATCTTACACACACACACACACTGCTATTTGCTGTGTCCAGATTTCAGACATATAGACACAGCCAAAGTTGTATAGTTAATCAGTTCCACAACACAGCATTTAGGTGTCTTCTTTTATAGACCTGGGCTGAGCAAAACCTTGTGAGTGGATTTGGCATAAGCAACTGAAAATAAATTGAGTATATATACAGGTGTGTGTGTTTACATACACCATCATACAGAAGCTGCAACATCCAATGACAGTTGCTACTGGCCATTCTCCCTTCACACCTTCAAAACCATGTAGATTAAAAGAAGCTTCACTTGAAAAACAAAGGTTAGCAACAGGAAGTGTATCCAGCTATAAGATAACGCCTCAATAATAAGCATTAATTCAATCCATGAAAACACAGAAAGACGTGTAAAACAAACACCAACACTATAATGTTACTTGACATGCTGGAAACAGCAGCCAAATCTCTTTCAAATTATATCTCCTCTATCGTCTTTAAAAGAAAGGATCAGTTACACTATGACGGAAAATATAACAAGATGGTCATAGTTGGAATACTTTTGGTCAGAGGTCTATCTGGTCCATCTATCAGAGCTGACTTACAGCAATAACAATAACAAATGCGTCCACTGTCCTCATGTTTCACAGAAATACACTATCACATACCAGATTATATGTCCTTCACATTCCCCCATTTCTTACATTATGCTATCAGACACCATTAAATATCAACATAATGTCCTCTACATCTCGGGACTCCCGTTTTCACAGCCACTTAATGTAACACACACACACACACTCATTCCATTGTATCAACATTTGTGGTACAGATTCTTCATTTAAGAATTTCCATAGAAAGCAGTAGTTTGCATCAGTTATTTTTTCTTCCTTTTTTTTTTTTTTTAAAGAATTGTGCAGAATAGAGCAGAAATCAATTACAGATCAAAAATCCAATAATCACAGCATCCAATCAAAAGCAATATTGCTGAAGGTGATGATGACAATAATGACAAAATGAAAATAAAAATACAAACAATCTGCACCACCTTCAGTAATAAAGAACAAGTTTAAGAAATAGATTTGTAATATGGAGTCAATAAGAAATAAACTCCCCAACACTTCACTGAACTGTTTACACATTAAATTATGAACTTCACCTCAAAAATCTATATTTGTAGCTGAAAGCTTTGAAATAAACCATATTTCAGAAAACAACAAATTGTTAAACATGTCAACACATTTACTGATAATGTTCTTTATTAGAAACGTGAACACACCAGGATACAGATTTCTAATGACATATTTATTATTAAGAGTAGTTAGTAGCAGCACTGAAGACTGTGTTTTTTGGATTGGCTTGAAGTAGTGTTGGCCAAATGATGGGTTAACTGCCTTCCTACTCTCCAGGTCTTCCTCTAATTGCATTTGGGTTATATAAATGTGTGTATGTACGCATGTGTGTATATGGAAATAACAAGTATCAAACCACTTTAATTTACCAATTTTATGTCTTACAGTGATAAATTTGATCCCAGAGTTCATGAAATTTGGTAGGATTCAAACACACATACACATACAAAATTAAAAAAACACACACACACACATGTGTGTGTGCACGTGCACGTGCATGCATGCAATTTATTATATAGTTTATTGAAACAATGTTTAACTTGCAGCTTGAGTGTGTGTGTAAAGAAAAGTTGACCTAAGCAGGATTGGAACCCAAATACTAGAGAGACAAACACACTGATCCATATCTATAATGCTTTTGCTAATCTCCCTACATAGCAATCCTCTCTTAATACTGACCACATGTATAAAAGCTGTCTCAGACAATGAACATTAGACAGCATCTGAGAGAAACTAAATATTTTGATGATTGTTAGAGACAAGATGAGCCTGGAGACAAAT
Source organism: Octopus bimaculoides (assembly GCF_001194135.2). NCBI lineage: Eukaryota > Metazoa > Mollusca > Cephalopoda > Octopoda > Octopodidae > Octopus > Octopus bimaculoides. Next base: position 16,442,706 of record NC_069001.1, on the reverse strand, counting down.
GATAAGAAAATAATAAAACAGCTCGTGTAATGACATGAAGATATTAATTAAACACATTTGTTTTTATCAATCTAATTAATAGAGTAGTGTTAACAGTCAGCTATCAAGTTAGGTGTTGGTGTGTTTTGGATGGATGTCAGAAAGTTTAACATTGTGAGACTGGTACAAAGACAATAAATGTATAAAAGTCCTTGACAAAGATTGACTGGTAAACATCATATCTACTTTTTACACAGCCTCATTAGAGATATTCTCAATGATAAAGCACATATTTAACAGATATCACAAGTTGAAACTAAATGTGCTCTTAAATACCAAAACTTGCTATAAAATTAACTGGTACAGTTTTTAATGAAAATTATATTGAACATTATAAAGAGCAATTTAAAGAGTGAATCATCCATTATTCATATCTGATTGTGGAGGGAACTTGTGGAGGGGGTAGATCCAAGAGAACGTGGGACAAAGTAGTGAGAAAGGATCTTCAGACATTGGGCCTCACTGAGAAACTGACAAGGGACCAGGAGTTGTGGTGATTTGCTGTACTTGAGAAGACGCATCAAGCTAAGTAAAATTATGGTCATCCATACATACAAGCATGTCCTTTGTAGGTGCCACATCAAACGCACTTGTGCTGGTGCTGCATAAATGCACCTGTGCCAGTGACACCTAAAGAGCACCCAGCACACTCTGAAAAGTGGTTGGCATCAGGAATGGCATCCAGCCACAGAAACCATGCCAAAACAGACAACTGGAGTCTGGACAGCTCCTGTCAAACAGTCCAATCCATGGAAAAATGCATATTAAATGATGATGATGATTTAACATCTGACTGCCATACTGGCATGGGTTTATTCCAAACTCAATATCAGAGGCCCTAGTGGTCATCTGGCACAAAACAGATACACGGTTTCAGTCTAATCAATGAGTATTGCTTTACTTTCTTGCCTTAAAAAGAGTTTGTGATAATGTCTAAATATCACCAAAACTTGTAAAAATTCAACACAAATAGGCACAGGCATGATTATGAAGAAGTTTGCTTCCCAACCACATTGTTCCAGGTTCAGTCCTCTTGCATGACACCTTGGGCAAGAGTCTTCTCCTATAGCCTCTGGCTGACCAAAGTCTTGAGTGGAGACAGAATCTGAAAGAAGCCAATAAGATAGGTGTGTGTGTGGGTGTGTTTGCATGTGTCTTTATGTCCGTGTTTGTCCAACCACCACCACCACTTGACAACAGGTGTTGGTGTGTTTATGTCACCATAACAGTAGATCAGCAAAAGAGACTGAAAGAATAAATACCAAGCTTAAAAAATTTTTTTTAACTAAGTAGTTGATTCATTTGACTGAATTTCTTCAAGGTGGTAGCTCTGCATGGCCACAGTCTAATGACTGAAAAGATTAACTGATTACAGATTATAATTAAATCGCTTACTGCCATGATCAATAACTGGATTGGAAATAAATCCATAAAAAGAGAAAATTATTGCTTGAAGAGTCCAAATACAAATGGAAATCATGAGTCAAGAGTCATCAAAGTTAAAAATGTGACTTCATGGAAAAAGTTCTGAAATTCTCTATTTGTTATTTTATTCAGTTACAAAACTATAACCATCCTGGGGCACCTACTTTCAAAGGTTTCAATTTGGTTATAAGAACTCCAGTATTTTATCTGGAACTTACTGACCCCAAGGTGCAGGTCAAAAGGTAAATTCATATAGGCACATAGTGGGGTAACTAAGATAAGGTATTTTCATTTGACCCACAAACACACACACAAACAGAAAAATGAAGATAATGTCAAAGTGCTGTCATCAGGATTCTTTCAGTTTCTGTCAACCAAATCCACTCACAAAGCCTTGGTTTGCCTGGAGCTATAATAAAAGACATTTGCTCAAGGTGCCACTCAGAGGCCTGATCCTAGAACTATGTAATTGTCAAGTAAACCTCTTACCATACAGCCATGCTTGTGCCTGAACAAAAATTACCAACAATTCATTTAAAATAATGAAGTTAACTGCATAGATTATTCTAATGAACTAAAAAATATTATTTGGCAAGTCTAAGATATAGACATAAGTTACTGATTGTGTATTCATATCAGTTTGCAAGTATTTTATCAACAATAATATGACGACAACATGAAAGATTAGAACCGAGATGTTTAAGCTGTTAAACAGCTTTTTAAATAATTGGAATAATTCTGAAAGATATACAAAAGCTATATTGGAAAATTAAGTAAACACAAACCAACAAAAGGGGAAAACCTTTAGGGTGACCCAACTTGCTAGAAATAGCAGCTGAATAATACCCTACCATTTAAAAACAAAAAGGACACTTTAGATAGTGTAGTGCTAGATATACTATGCCTGGGAGTTTAAAAAAAAAAGGAGGATAGAAACTAAAGGCTGGAACATAAATCTGCTCCATCATAAATCATGATCAAAGGTGTTCAATGGAGTCCATACTGAAGGGGATTTGAAGCTAAATAATAACAACAACAAGCAAAAGACGGTTCTGGTGTCTGAATAAAAACATGGAATGGTCACAAGTGCAACATTCTTGATCTGGTCTGCTCATTAAGAGGTGACATTTGCTCCATTATTCACCAAATATTCCTAAAACTCAGCAGTGAAGAAGTTCAAGATCAAAAGAAAGAAAAGAAAAGAAAAAACCCAACCTAGAAGAATAAAAGACATTTTGGCAAAGTTGTTGCAGAGAAATTAATGTAAAGTAGAAACAAAAGAGGTTTTTTTTTTTTTTCTTTTTCAAACTTCAAAAACAGTTTCGCAAGAATTGAGCAGTGAGGTTGTTCACCAAAGTTGTGTCGGGCATCTCTCCAAGACTGACAACACATAAACAATGGAACACTAACATTTCTTGACAATAGCAAGGAAGCTAAAACTGTAAAAATATGTGCATAGACTCAAAACATTTCACGGCCATATTTCTAATGAGTATATGCTAACAGATGGTTTGAATTAATTTCTGAAATAATAAATATTTTCACCTATAAAATACTGAGTGATTCAGAAGTCTCTTCAGCAGTTAGATAACATAATTCTGGTTTTTATATATTTTTTATATTATCTTTGTTATTTTGTTGTGAATATTTTTAGTCATACTTATTTAGTTCCTAAGTATTTAAGAAAAGTGTCAAAAGATAAGAGAATATTCTAAATTGTCCTAAAAGTGGAATATAATGGTAATCCTGATCAATTGTCCAAGCATACCAAGATCAGCTGGCGGGTGATCCAGGCAGCTAGCAGTGTGAACAGCAGGTCATTAGACCAGCTATCCTGAAATTCCTGAGTCAATGTATTCAACAAGAGGAGTGGGGTTAGAGAGAAGTTAATGAAAGCCATGGTGAAGAGATGGGAGGTGAGAAGGAGCAATATGGTGAGCAATATTAAGAAGCTCAACTGATCTCAGTTACTAAGTGATTTATGTCAGTGCTGAAAAGACTTTGGAATCACCTGGTGTATATAAACTTAAAATTCTATTTGTAAAACAAAAAGATTTTTACATTCTGAAATCTTACATTAACCTTCTGGTATTAAATGAGATTTAGATTAAAATTTTAATATAAATTTGGCTGTTTTGAGTATTTCACAATACAATGGGGTGGTTTCAGGAAGGTTGGGATAAAAAGGGTTTTAGATTTCCACAACCACTATCTACCTATAATATATATATATATATATATATATATATATATATATATCTACTTGTATATGGAAGAAAGCTTGTATGATGCTCATGTATGAACAGTTATGAAAGTGAGAAGTGGGCCCTAACTGCAGATGACATGTGAAGGCTAGAGTCGAAGGAAGCTACTATGCTTCATTGGATGTATATCGTCAGTGTACATGTACTTCAGAGTGCTAGGGAAAAGCTAGGCTTAAGAGAAATTAGAAGTAGTGGCAAGAGAGAAGACTGTGATGTGTATGGACAAGGATAGCTGCATAAAGAAGTGCTGATCACTTAAAATGGATGGAACTTGTGGAAGAGGGGACCAAGTAAGACATGGGACAAAGTTTTGAAGACATCTCAAGATGCCGAGCCTTATGAAGATGAGAAAGGACCAGCATGTCTGGCACCTTGCTGTGCTTGAGAAAACTTGTTCGCCACAACAGAACTCTAAAGCCTAACTTTTCTCTTTACACCCTAGTGCTCGGAAGTACATGTACACTGGCATTGCACATCCAACAAAGCATATTAGCTATGCCCACCTCCATTCTCACTACCACATCAAGCTTTTCCCCCACATCTTATTCCCTAACACTCATTACTTCCTTATCTCTGGTATTATTCAACTACCATAATCACTGGAGAGCAGAACAGGCACATACTACGTCCCCTCCCTTTCTTTACCTTCCTCTTTCTCCCCACTGCCCCAGAACCACTTCCATTCCTCACTATCTTCCACCAGCCATGCTCTCTCCCCTCTGCTAGACTCCATGTTTAACATCCATTTTATCTGCTCTCACGTCCATTGCTTTCACATTGGCCCTAGCGCTCAACTGGAACTTATTTTATCAACCCTGAAAAGATGAAAGGCAAAGTTGGCCATAGCAGAATTCAAACTCTGAACATAAAACCAGAAGAAATGCCACTAAGAATTTTGTCCAACATGTGGTTCTGCCAGCTCACTGCCTTACTGCTAATAATAATAATCTTTACTATAGGCACAAGGCCTGAAATTTGGGGGGAAGGGTATAGTCGATTATATCAACCCAGTACTCAACTGGTGCTTATTTCAAGAGGAAAGGTGAAGTTGACCTTGGCAGAATAAGAAATGACACAAAGCATTTGATGAGTGCACTAATGATTGTCAGATTACCACCTTAATAATAATAATAATTTTGGTACAAGGCCAACAATTTATGGAGAGGGGATTAGTCCCTTACATTAATCCCAGTACTTGACTGGTACACTATTTTAAGGATGAAAGGCAAAGTTAGCTTTGATAGTATTTGAACTCAGAATCTAAGGAGTCAAAAGAAATGCCACTATGCATTTTGTCTGACACACTAATGAGTCTGCCAGCTCGCCACCTTTAATATCTTGAGGGTCAGGCTGGGAGGAAACAAGATATTTTAAAAACTGACTTAGGAGAGTATAAGAGATTTATTTTTAAGACTCAGACTGGTGAGATAGAGGATGTTTGTGGTGAATCTAATAACAACAGTCTAAGCCAGATGTGCAACACTTAAGTTTGTAAATATCACAGAATCATGACAACTGACCAAGAACTGAAAAAACTGCAAATATAAAACATTGTATAAACTTGTGGTAGAGGCTTTGTTGGGGATGGGGGCACAGGAAGAGCTAATAAAATTAGAAACATTCAAACATCTCAAAGATGGGTTGAAATAACAGTGGAAAACCATACAACTTGTATGATTCTTATTATAGACAAAGAACCACAGTGGAATAATTGAAGCAGTGTGTGTGTCTTGCAGTACCAAGAAGACAATAAGTAAACTTTGCACTGAGTCCCTCCTAATAAAGAATGCCAAGTCTTTAACATGCCTAGTATCTCTAGCAAAACACACTGAATGATGTAGTCTAAAGTGGACTGTGATCATGGCTAGAAAAACCTTTAATTAGGGTATTTGTTCAGTTAGGGCTGACCTAGGGTCAAACAAGATAACTGGTTTTGTTATAACTTAATGTTATAACAAAACCAGTTATCTTGTTTGACCCTAGGTCAATATTATGAATTAAAACAGTTCTGAATGTTTAACAATCTACAAAGTTGGTGGCAGTAGAAACAACAACAATAATAATAAAGTAGGTCACTATAAAAGTAGAGATTTTAATTTTGGCAGTTGTGAATTAATTGGTTCAAAATGTGAATTTTGCAACAGAGAGAGAAAGAACTGTGTAGAAAGCGAGAGAATGTCATCAACATGTGGTTTATATTGCAAGTTTGCTTTATTAATGTCTTCTAATCTAACATTAGTCAGGACCTAAACTACACAAGAATCTGGTTTCAATAACATTGTCTCACTAAAGTATTGATGGAAAATCATTAGGAATAATGGAACTTGGAACACACACACGCACACACAATGTAACTTAGATACACATATACACACATACAGAAGGTAACCAAGATACATGTACACACACATATACATAATGTAACTTAGAAACATACACACACACACACACAGAATTGAGTTTTAAAAATGCACATATGCATCCATACACAATCTAATTTAGAAACATGCACACACATCACAGGTGGTGAATTGGCAGACTTGTTAAAGCGTGTAAATGTCTCACAGTATTTGTTCCAACACTGCACTCTGGGTTCAAATCCCACCTAGGTCATCGTTACCATTTGTTCTTTCAGTGTCAATAAAAAAAAGGTAATAGATTGATGGAACTATAAAAACATCAAACTAGATACCTTGCAGTATTTGTTGCAAGTTCAATTCCCACCACAATTTACCTTGGGTGGGAGGGACTCATTTAACTTGAGTTTGAGGCTAATTTCCTCAGTCTCATCCACCAGTATCAAGCACTCTTTAAAAGGGTTTGGTGAAAATATAAAACACCCCTCCATTAACACATATCCTATACCCACACCACACCACTCTCACATACACTAAATTTTGGAACTCATATTTCAAAATCAAAAAACTCACAACTCATTGGTAACTTAAATCATATTTTGGTTTTATGCAAAACACATCACAGCCTCCATGAAACACAGACTCACCACTACCACCACCTCATGAAACAGATTCAACTTTCTTTTTGACAAAGACATGCCACTCCCTCCCTCAAAGAGAGACACTACTCCTCCATGCGACATACCACTGATATCAGTGTAGATCCCTTAAGTAAAATCATCAAAGTTGCCAGAAATATTCAGTCAACTTTCTCTCCTTCCATAAAATGACACAATCACTGCACATAATAAAAGATTATTACACCTATACCCTACTGTCACAAACTGCACACAATTTGAATCTTGACTATCAATGATGGCTTCTCCTGATAAATACACATCATTAACATAGCAAAAACTAGCACTTCTTCAGGGTCCAAAAATACTCCTGCCCGGCACTCCATTGGTTATGATGACGATGGCACTCCATTGGTTATGATGACGATGGCCCCCACTTGATCTGATCAATGGAATAGCCTGCTTGTGAAATTAACATGCATGTGGTTGAGCACTCCACATACACATGTACCCTTAACATAGTTCTCAGGGAGATTCAGTATGACACAGAGTGTAACAAGGCTGGCCCTTTGAAATACAGGTACTACTCATTTTTGCCAAGTGAGTGGACTGGAGCAACATGAAATAAAGTGTCTTGATCAAGGACACAATGTGTTGCCAAACCCACAATAAAGAATACTGTTCCCAGATCTAAGGCAATGCTGCTGCCACTACTATCACTACTACACATAAGACAGACCAAACCGGCAAAAAGTCTTTCAACTGATTGGAATGGAAATGCTCATTAGATTTGCTGTGTCCTCTCTTTGACAATATGGTTTCTGCTCTTCTACCACCAGGCACTCCTCACTCAACCAGCTGTCATTGCCCATGTTGTGACCCTTCCACACCAATTCCCCCTCCCATATAACCATGCCTTCTTCCCAGATTATCGTCTCTATGGAATTCCTGCTCTGCACATATTTATGCTGCAACTGTTCAAAAGAAATATAAACAACAACAACAATACTAGTAGCAGTGGTAGTAGTACCACCACTTCTCTACAATACTTGTTTCTAACACAGAAAGCCAGAAATTTGAAAAGGGTGGGTGTTGGTCAATCGACTTTTGACCGTTACTTTTATTTTATCAACACCAAGAGGAACAAAAAGGTTAAGTTGGCCCCACAGGATTCGAACTTAGAACATAAAGTACCTTCACTAAATCCCACTTCTGTCTATCCAGCACCCTGAACAACAGCAAAAACAACAATACTAATAAACAGTATAAAAAAATTTACAACTGCTGCAGAAGTCAAAGTTATTTGATTTTAAAGTCAGCTGGAAACACTAAGATTAAAAATAATCAGTTTTTACTAGTAACAGTAAGATCAAG
>NC_069001.1:16431546-16434024 GCF_001194135.2 Octopus bimaculoides | reverse complement strand
TATATATATATATATATATAGTCTCTTTTAGAGAGACTTAGAAATATTAATAACTCTATATATATATATATATATATATATATATATATATATAGGAGGTGGGGCTGTATGTACATCAAGAAGCCATCAGTTTAAAGAGTTCTGACTTAGCTCCAAATCAATGCTGATTCAGCCCACTTACAACCAAGTGTTCCAGTCATGACCATCCTCCCAATTTTTCACAGTACTGTTCTCTGAGACTACATTATCCAGTGTATGCTCGTGATTTTGAGGGAGATTTTGACTGCTGTTTCTGGTAATTCTGCCAACCCTTGTAAGAGGCTTCTTTTTGAAGTAGGCTCAAATTAAAGAGTTTAATCCCTAGAGAAATTAAGAGGCATAAAGCAGGTAATCATTAAGACTAATGCAGAAGTGGTAGGGATTAGGGAATTATGATTTTGAATAGTCAAGTCAACGGAGAGAAGTCAGTCATTGTTGTTCTATCACCAGAGCTGTTTGTACCAGCCAATGCTCAAGACAATTCTCAAAGGTTGAGTCTAACCAGCTCTATCTCAATGGCTAGACAGCACAACATGAATGGCTATATAAGTTCAACTCAACATGAGAGGTATTGGAAACAATATGAAATTAGAGAGTTGTTTGTTGATTTGCAGGGTTGGGTTTCAATGTAATGAAGTCCAGAAACAGAAGCAACCAATAGAGATGACCTATCAACTGCTTAACACCATGGGAACTAGAGATTAATCATGGGTCCACATACTTAGAACAAAAACAAAAAATCAGAATAAGTTTTCAGAGCTAAACTGGGGCAGAATTTAGTCAATTTGAAATGTTTCTATCTTGTAAAAATTAAATGACAATGAAACATAGATGAGATGAAGACCTGATCTAACCAAAGACCAAAAAGACACATGAAACCATCAGAAATAATTTCAGAAAGTAGTTTAGATTGAAAAACCAATAAGTTATATTATTTGAAGATCCCTCACTTTTTAATGTCTATCTTACTCCATGTGCGAACACAGGTGGCAACTGGTCTGTAATATGATATTCACAACTCCTATTTCATCAGTGACACCAAACTTCTCAAACTTCCTCCTTCAGCAAACAACAGTTCATTCACCATCCAAAGGACATGTCCAAACCATAAGTTTTCTGTCTCTCTCCAGTATATTTCAGCTGATTCTTTCTACAATACCAAATGGCCCTCTCACTCAATTGTGCACCACATTACATACACAAAGACCACAATAACAATGAACAGTAAAAGAAAAAAAACATTATTATAGCCCCAACAGCACAACACAAGAACATCCATTGTTACTCAGTGCCCTACTTCCCATCATTCAGGATCTATCCTGGTGAACAACCAACCTTTCCAACATAGCTTCCATTAAAGAGTATGTATAGACCAGGCTCGGGCAATCTTTTTTAAGAGGATCATATGAGATGTGGTTCATCATCAGGCAGCTTGTACTACTTTAAAAAGAAAAGCCGTGATAAGTTTTCGTTCAGAAAAGTTAACCCATGACTGATACAGAGCAACACACTGTTAAATATGAGAAAGTCAGGGTGAAGTGGGACATGCTCAGAAACCTTTTTAGACATTCAGACCCAACATAAAACAAGGGGGTTTGTGGATACTGAATGATGCAGTTAAATATGGTTGGTATTCAGTTTTAAACTGCAATGAAGGTTACTTAGTGTATGGATGATGACGTAAATCCTAAAAGGACGTGGTCTTGTAATGGTGGAAAAGAAGGATTGGGTCAAATGTATAGAGGTGAAAGTGTTCAAAGATGAAGAGGAATCAAGTGTCATCAAGTTCAAAGAGGAAGCATTATCATAGTTACAGCATTAGTTGTGGTTGCAAATTGTTAGAATCTTTCACTACCAAATATAAATGCCTTGTGATATTCATTCCAATTCTCTAAGCATCATGTTCAAATCCCAATGAGATCAACTTTGGAGGGCAGGGGAGAATAAAGAAAATACCAGCCCAAGTAGCAAGGACGATTTTTTTTTTTTGTCTTTCTTTCTGAATCGTCACAATGGTTCAACTATAAATTTCCATTCAATATACACATCTTTGGAATACTCAGCTACTTACACATTCATTTCACAAGCAAGGATTCAATAGGTTGAACAATTGATGCTCATCGCGGAAACCAATGGAAAATGTACCACAGCAATGGGCCTTTTACAGACATTGGTCTTTTTATATCTAAAGATGGGACTAATAAGTCTAAAAACCTCATCTCACACATTTAGACAACTATTATTTATAATAGATAGTGTTTACATGTCAAACCTATTAAACCCTGTTTCTCACTGGTATTTCAATTAAACACAGACATGATAAATAATTTAGTTAGAAATCATAAACACACATACACACATTATATATGCTTTTCTACTTGTTGAAGCCCAACCATATTATATATATATATATATATATATATATATATATATATATAT
>NC_069001.1:16424986-16431032 GCF_001194135.2 Octopus bimaculoides | reverse complement strand
TATATATATATATATATATGAATGAATGTGGGTGATGCGTGGTTGACAAATGGGAAGTTAGTCCCGATGAGTAAGACAATAACAATAAACTGTAAAATGAGAGTGAAGGAGGGGGAAAGAGATACGTTAAACACAGGTAGGTGAGACACCACCACCACCATATGGAGACGTGGGGGAATAACAGTATTATAAGAGTGGGAGGGAACAACATGAGAGCGACAACATGACCGCTATGGCGACTACGACATAATAGAGGAGTGGAAGGAAGAGGCAGAAATAACAAGTCAGAGCCAGCAGCAAAAAAGGCTTCTGACGTGGTCACTTGTACTGCTAGAAACATTAGTCAATTTTCCTTTAAATCACAAGATGTTTTAAAGAGGAGGAAGGACACATTGGATAATGTAAGCCTAGACATACAGAAAAAAAGACAGAAGAATCACCACAGCTCGAGGACACACACATAAAGAGTAAATGGTTCTCCATCGGTTTCAACGAAGAGTATTTCAGTTGTTCGATCCACTGAATTATCTGCTCCTGAATTAATGTTTAAGTTACTACATTTTCCACAGATACTTGTCCCCCCAAGCAGATAAGTGATAAAATGTACAAGGTTGGGCCTTCGACTTATGGGTACAATTCTCTTCCACCCGACAGGCTTCCGCACAGTTTCCGTTTACCAAATTCACCCACAAGGAATTGCTCAGTCGAGGGCTACAGCAGAAGACAATTGCCCGAGGTGTCGCGCAGTGAGACTGAACCCGAAACCACGAGGTTGCAAAGCGAGGTTCTTAAATCATAAAATCATCCATGAATAAAATTCAGACGAGATGGTCATTGCTTCTGACTGTATAAACATGGAGACAATATGAGGCAATAAGGCGAATGTATATAAATAAAAACCTCGATCTGCCCGCAAACCCTAATAAAGGACAGATACATGAAGTCGACATTTAAGACAAGATGACCATAGCTGGAATGGGCAGCGGCTCAGAGATGACTCTAGACTAAACAAGAACCGCCCCGCTAACCTCCACCTTCAAGCACTCGACTACCAGTCGAGCCAGCTTCCAGTTGATCGCTCGATGCGCTAGAAAAAACAACTAAATTGCCCTCAAATTACATCCTGCTGTCTTGAAAGGAAGAATCACTTTGTATAATGTACTATGTCTGAATGATCACGGGTGGAACGGCTTTTGATTATATGTCTGTTCAATTACTTCGGACACCAGATACATGGATAGAAAAAGGTGACGACAAACAAGGACGTAAAGGGAGGTGAGAAACGAGGTAGAAGAAAAATTGATAGGATGAAATAAAGGTTTGATTCAAGATGTATGGGGCTGGAAAATATAAGGAACATTGGAAGTGAGGGGTAGTTGGTGGGGGTGAAAGAGTGATATACATATAAATACAGCGTGTGTGTGTGTTAAGCAGTGGATAGGATTTCATTGAGACCTCACAGTACTACTTCGGAACGCAGTCATGGATTTGTTTTATTACGTATTTGTAATAGAGAACTCCTCGACACCTTTGATGAATTATTACATACACACACAGGTGTGTGGAAACTGAAAGTATCTACAGTCTACACGTACAGGTTTCGGCATATATTATCACGGCCAGCAAGAGGAGAGATAGTGGATAGGCACAGACAGACAGAGAGGCAACTATGCTATCAAGCACCACCACCACTACCCGAAACTAGTGGCAGCAAGGAGGGGGGGTGAAGGAAATTTGAGGTTCTGGGGTCAATTGGAAATGTTTAGGTGCAGATATTAAACAAGTGGTAGAGAAAGATGGAGAAAGGAGGGGTGAAGTAACAGGTAAAATAAGGGGGTACGGGAAGAGGTGATAAATACTAAGAATGGATGATGGTGGTGGTGGAGGAAAATCAGAGGTGGGAGGGGACAGCTTAGAACACTTAAAACAATTGGTTTATTTAGGGTTTTAAGGGGAGAATGGTCCGCCGGGAAACCAGCCATTCAAATAATGTCGAGCTGCACCACAAACAAGCAACTCTGTATGTGTGTGTGTGTGTGTGTGTGTGTGTAGACATACAAACATTTAAAGTAACCCTACGTATATACTTATATTTACATAAACAACATTTATACACACACAGATATATCTATATATACACATATATACAGACACATATACACATATATACAGACACATACACATATATACATAGACAAACACATACGCGCGCACACACACACACATGTAATCGTCATAAATCTTTCGTGGTTGAGGATGATTGCCCGGGTTTAACCTCCGTGCATGTGTGTATATATTACATTTCGCAGTTAAAAATTCTCAGACCAAAATAAAACACCCAAAAACTACAACGCTCAGACAGAAGCCACCACCATCAACCGTCGTCCCTCTAAAATAAAAGGGGAAAAAGCAAATAATGTGTGTGGGGGGCGGGGGGGGGCAATAACATTCCTTCACCCACTAAACAGTTTAACAATCCCGACCAAAATCTGGAAGGGGGAGGGACAGACCCAACATTTAAGACGGGGAAGAAGAAAATTCCAGAAAATACATTAACAATGTCAGACATTTTAAATAGACGAGTCAACGTGGGAACCTGTCTAGAGTCACTAGAAACGCTAGAAATAGCAGTGAAATATTCCTTGAAATCCCACCTTAATATCTTTCATAAGTAGATAATGTAGTTTCAGATATACCGATTGATCGACGAAGTGGTTACCGTTAGTATGTCTTTACTGATAGTCTGATCAAGGTTGTCCCTGAGGCTAAACAATAACACAAAAGCAATTAAAAGCTCAACCTGTTAGAAATAGCAACCAAATCCCCCCCCCAACCCCAAATCATAATGTTATCGTCTTTAAATAGAAGTGACGGGTACAATGGGTAATGTTGCCGAAGGTTCTCAATGCTTAAGCTAAAAGGAGAATGGAATTTTATGATGGCTTAATTAGAGCCGACTCGGCTAAACATATCTTTTTGACGTCCATCTTCCATGTTGGCATAAGTTAGACGGTTTGAGATCTGACGGATCCAAGACAGTTGGAAAAAAAAAGAGACCACGTAAACAAAATATTCAAGAAAGAAGAAGAAAGCTATTTGTAATGCTTATCGTATTTACTCGTTTAAAATGCGAAAACTGTCAAAATTGAGGATATAGACGAGTGCATAAACCAAGAAAGGTAAAAGAAATTGGCGAGTTTTAAGTTTAAAAAATTACCAGTTGTATTATATTCGACATAGTAATATGGAGTAAATATCTTGTATGTGTGTGTGTGTGTGTATACACACACACACACACACACTCTATCGAAGTTACTCTTGTATAAGTCATACCCCTAATTTAATGTTAAATCTTGGTACAAATGTTTCCCCCATCATAGTTTTAGCCGTGTCCTGTGTATAAGTCGCACCCCAGGTTTTTTGCCTGTTAAAATCAAGTATAAAATAGTGCAACTTATACACAAGTAAATATAGCATGTATGTATGTAATTTTGTCCAACGAAGAGACTGATTGATTTACTCAACTTGTAAATCACTTTTATGGCACTGTTTGTCTTTAGTATACAGACCGCTCCTGAGGTTTTCCCCCCTCAGCCCTATCGTCAATGTTCGATAATCAGTCTCTACATCTCTATGTTTACAGCATGAATTGAATACATCCAGTATTTTCTATATTTTCAAAAATTTCAATCAACTGATTTTATTGGAGTTACTTCCCTTCAATGTTAATTTTGAGGTTTCAGATATCAGTGTGTGTTGAATAAACCTCTTTGAATTGCGAGACGCAAACCGTACTTAAATCTCCGTTTCCACAACAACGTATGGTTTTGTTAAACACCAAACGAGACAGTCAAGTTTACTGTGGAGATTATTTATTCGACTGTTTCCCTCCCCACCACCACTTAAATGTCTGGTCTCGAATCTACCTGAGAAATTAGTATTAATTATGTCTTATAATTAAAGATCACAATAACATTATTTGTTTTTAAAAACAAACTATTGGAGGGCATTTTATCCATGACAGAAGAATGGGGAGAAAAAAAAAGGAAAGCTGACCGATCCCCTCGCAGGATTTGAACGTCAGAACTGAGATGAGACGTGGCTAAACAAGCGTGCGTGCGCATGCATGTATGTATGTGTAGGTAATGAAACACCAGTGAAAGACATTTTATCATGTGCACTAGTTTTTATGAAATTAACCCTCCACTTCTGTATTTATAATAATAATGATGATGATGATGATGACGATTTCATATTTTGGCACAAGACCGGCAATTTCAGGAGAGGGATTTAATCGATTACATCGATCCCAAGTGCTCAACTGGTACTTATTTCATTGACACCGAAAGGATGAAAAGCAAAGTCGACCTCGGCGGAATTAGAACTCAGAACGTAAGGACGGACGAAATGCCGCTAAGCATTTTGTCCGCCAGACGAAATACCAGAAATCCTGGATTAAATTACCAACCCAGAACCAGACGTAAAGCAAAAATACATCAAATTGGGATTTGAATTGGAAACCCAGAGCATTCAATAGGGGCCAGACTAGCAGAAATCGTTAAAAGGTTAAATAAATAAGGTAAGGAAGCGAATGTATAGAAGATATATTTGTGTCGGTCGGTCTCTCCAAGACACTGAACAAGTGTTCTGTATAATGTAAGAGGGGGCGGGGGTTGTGAAGTAGAAGGCAGACAGTCAGTCGGTGTATATAGGCTTGGGTGTATGTGTCTATATTACTACTGCTTACCAACCAGGCTGACTGATGGTGGTGGTGGTGATGGTGGTAGAGATGGCTGACTAGCCTCTACCATCAAGTTTCATGTACAAAAACCACCAACAGAGCAAGGAAGCACACACACACACACACACACTAGTTGGAAGCATACTGAAGTCCCGAAAGATTCACACACAAACGTGTTATGTATATACACACACACACGTATATATATATATATATATATATATATATATATATATATATATATATATATATATATATATATATATATATATATATACACACACACAGAATCATTGACAGTAAAATGGTGGAATTAGAGGAAAGTGGCGCGCGCACGCATACAGAGACAAACACACAGGGTTTGTCGATAAGTTGAAATGTACTCCAGCCTGGAAAGAACTTATGCATGTGAGAAAACAGAAACGTGTGTGTGTGTGTGTCTATCACACACAGATGTATATACACGCAATATGTAGGTATGATATCATTCCATTCACACACAAACACACATACATACATACACAGATGATGTGTGCATATGTCGGTTATGTAGACACACACAATGCTAAAATGTCTATTCCGTTATATTTCACAGAAAATAGCGAAAAGGGCGGCGTTAAGTAACGGAATGTCAAGAAGTGAGGGTGTGTGTGTGTGTGGATACGTGTTGTGTGTGTAAAAAGGGGGGAGGAGGGGTTCGTGTGAAGAACTAACGTCTTGTAAAACACACACACACATACACACACACACACACACACACACACACACAAAGCAGGACAAGTCAAGATCAGGTCACAGCTGATAGAGAGGGGAGGAGGAGAGGAGAGCGAAGACAGATTTAATTAAATTGGCTGGTATGAAAGGGGGGGGAGAGTAAACAAGATACAGAGAAATTAGAAGAGGAAGACAAGGAAAAAAAGGTGGTGGCGGTGGCGGTGGTGATGATGATGATAGTGACAGTGGTAATAAATAATTAAAAAGGTTTCCTTTCCAATCTACATCGTTACATATTTGTATGGTAATTGTTTAATTAAAACTGACTTTCATACACTGTAATGTGTCTGCATGCATGTGAGAGTTATATATTCTCTTTTACTCTTTTACTTGTTTCAGTCATTTGACTGCGGCCATGCTGGAGCACCGCCTTTAGTCGAGCAAATCGACCCCGGGACTTATTCTTTGTAAGCCTAGTACTTATTCTATCGGTCTCTTTTGCCGAACCGCTAAGTGACGGGGACATAAACACACCACCATCGGTTGTCAAGCAATGCTAGGGGGACAAACACAGACACACAAACACAAACA
>NC_069001.1:16392218-16424976 GCF_001194135.2 Octopus bimaculoides | reverse complement strand
ATATATATACGACGGGCTTCTTTCAGTTTCCGTCTACCAAATCTACTCACAAGGCTTTGGTCGGCCCGAGGCTATAGTAGAAGACACTTGCCCAAGGTGCCACGCAGTGGGACTGAACCCTGAACCATGTGGTTGGTAAGCAAGCTACTTCTCACACAGCCACTCCATATATGTATAAGACCGACATATGTATTTGTATACATGTGTGTGTGTGTGTGTGTAAAATTTTGCGTATAATTTAGACATACGATCGTACACACGAGTTCTATATACATATGTATACACGCGCGCATGCGCACACACAAACTGAGAGACATGTCATGCTCTTTGCTGGTTGTCCTCATCAAATTCTGCGGTTGTGAGATGGAGGAACGAGAACCTGAAGTTTAAATCCCTTCTAATACAAAATATGCTAGGAATTGCCCTCCACAACGTCACTACTATAATTCCCACCACCAACGCCGCCTTAAAAAGAAAGAGGAGGGCATGTTGGATAATGTGGTCTCGGGATATACATAAAACGACATGACCACGGCTGGAATATCCTTAATTATAGATCTTGGTCGGGTCTAACTTGAGGTTAAGCTGGGATACCTCTACACGGTAGCTCAACCTACTAGAAATAACAGCCAAAAGCACCCACAAACCAAACAAGACAGTCTTCAGAAAACAACAGAAAGATGACATTGGAAGATTATGGTTTTAGGTATTTATGCCTGAAATATAGACTGGATGGCCACGACTGGAACGTTTTTGACCATACAGGCCTGCTGAAAGAGTAATAACCCAACATTAAATAACAACAACTATGACCGAAACAAGGAAACCTCTACAACGCTGCTCCACTTGTTAGAAATAACAGTTAAATCTTAAAATCGAAAGTTACTATCTTCTAAAAATGAGAATACATTTTCTAGAAAAAAAATTGACTGGATCGTCATTGTTGGAACCTCCTTAATCCTCATTGTCCTGCTGGATCAGAGCTATCCCAACTACTAACACCAACTCCTGACCCTCACTAAACCACCAGCAGGAATGCTGACCCTAACCGTTATTAGGGCGCCCACAAGTAACCAGCCTTAAGATGTACAGACGAGGCGGTCATAATTAGGAAGCCTCTGAATCATAGTTCTGTTCGACTGAGATCGAGTTGGAGCTAAAAGACCAGAGTCAATCACCACTCATCGCATCACATCACAACCAATACAACAGTATTCATCACCACCATTACTACTACTACTAACCAACGAGGGAAACTCAACGTGGTGGTCTGACCTGCTACAAAATAGCAATCAAATTTCTCTCACATCTCCCAAAACTCCTACCACTGTCTTAGACCATGTAAGTTGTGCGTTTATTGCATATTACAAGACGGGATGGTCATGTTTGGAATGCTCCTGGTTATAAGTTGCCTAGATTAGTATTGACTTAGGTCTCAACAGTAGAAGAGAAGCCACCGCTAACCTTCCACACCACTCTAGAGGAATTTAACAGCCATTACAAGATTCTTTTCCTAGCAGACACCGACCACCACACGTTTCCTCGAATTCCGGGTATTCCTCACCCCTTCCATCCAATGTCGACTATCACGAGTTACCCTCAAATTCTGGAAGGGTTTTTTTTTTTTCTTAAAGGTTTAATGGCAAGAATCTAAAACAATTTTTAAACAACCCCCTCCTCCTCTCTATGTAGGATTTAATAATATCGTCCTTGAGACTTTCAAGAGATCTCAAGTAGTTTGGTTTATAACAGAGGGAGTAGGGGTCGTGACGTAGGAGCTGACTACAGACTGATAAACAGAGAGCCAGAGGCGGCGTGGTAGGAAAATGGGTGTGGTACTAGAGAGAGGGAGAAGTGCTAGATAAGGAGTAAGGAGAGGAAGAGAAAAGAGGTGTGAGGGGTGTATGTGTGTGTATTGGAAACTTGTGGTAACAGGGATAGATGGCAAAAGTTGGGTGGAAAAAGGGTGAAGTGACATGGAGAGAAACGTGTGTGTGTGTGTGTGTGCATATTTATTAACATGTATCTTATAAGAACAAGAAAGGGAAAGAAAAAAAAAAAGAGTATGCTAACAAAAAGTACAGAAGAGAAGAAAGTAGAGAACGAAGAGATAAGAGTCTAAATGTGTGTGTGTTTGTTGAACGAATTAACCACTATATATGACTGGTACTTCTTGTACTTCAAAAACCATAGAGCCAAAAAGTTTGAAAACCAATGTCAGCTCCAGTAAGATATCGGTCAAGCAATCGGATTAAAAATACTAATAATTATTATAATCCTTTCTGCTATGGGCACAAAGCCTGAAATTTCGGGAGACGGGGGATAGTCGATGACATTGACCTCAGTATTCAACTCATACTTATTTTATTGACCCCGAAAAGATGAAAGAATTTCGGGATGGGGGGGGGGGATAAGTCGATCACATTGATCCCGGTGTTCAACTGGTACTTATTTTATTAACCCCGAAAGAATGAAACAAAGTCGACCTCGACGGAATTTGAACTCAGAACGTAAAGACGGACGAAATGCCGCTAAGCATTTTTGCCCAGTGTGCTAACGACTCTGCCAGCTCACCTACACACACCACTATCGTTATCAGCAGCAGCGTAACGAATGTAGCTGTGTTGGTCGCCATAGCTACATACCCACGTAATATGTGAAACACTGCACTGACAACGTGCCACATACACAAACACACAAGACTAATTGGCAAATATACAATGTACTTGTTGTAACTCTATAAAAAAGAGAACTCAATAGATTTGTAAAGAGTTTTAGAAAATAGAAAGCTGCAATGCCCTCACTGTGATCACGGGTTTCATCTCAGACTGGGAATCTTCAGACTATATATAAATACATAATTACATATCATCATCACTGTTCAGCATCTATTGTCCATGCTGGCATGGGTTGAGCAGTCGATAGAAACTAATGAGCCAAAAGATTGCACTGAGCCCCAATGTTCATTTGGACACGGTCTCTGTAGCAGGATACATACAAATGCATATACACAAGGATTGTTCCAAAAGTGATGAAAAGTGTGCTTGGCTTCACAGGTTATCCAAATTGCCACAATTGGTAGAATGACTCATCTTCAACAGCAACTCTCCTTCGTGTTGCTGATGAAGGCAAGGCGAAGGCTGTCTGACATCTGCAGAAGGCTACAAGTTGTTTACATCATTGACAAGAGCTGTGCACAGATGGACGAAGAAATTTAAAGAAGGGCAAACCAGCACTGAAGACAAACCCTACAGTATGAAGCCATCAGCTGTGACCACTGACATGAATCAACAAGTGGACCAAATGAAGTCACAGTCCATGAGCTTGCTGTACAGTTGACCTGTTGTCAAAATGCATTCCAGATGATGGAAGACTTTGAGAAAGTGCAAAGTGGGTGCCTCAGCAGTTGACACTCAATTTGAAGGAAAGACAGGAGATGAAACATAAGCATAACTTTATAATCCAGAAACAAAACTAGGTCCGTGAAATAGTATCACACCTTTTGTCCAAGGTGTTAGAAGTTCAAGAGCCAGCAACTGACACAAAGTCATGGTGATTGTTTGATGGATGACAAGTGTAATTCTCCTTGATTTTCTGGAACAGAACTGTACCATGAACAGCAAACAGTGAATTGAGACACTCAAAGAGCTGAAAAGTCATTAACAAGAAAAGACCAAGTAAGAATCTGACCATTCACTATGGCAACATGTGACCACACACATCCCTAGCAACAAATTGGACAGTCGGCAAAATGGTCCAGTTAATAGTCCACCATCTACTGCAGTCTGGATCTGGTGCCTTCTGACTTCCACTTTGTTAGTCCAATGAAAGAGAGTCCTTGGGGACAACAATTTGTTGACAAAGGTAAAGTGAAAGTGGCCGTGAAGAAGTGACACTTGAATTTTTTCAAAGAGGATTCAAGAGCTGAGTTATTGATGGTACAAATACTTCACTTGTGATGGAGAGAGACTGTTGAGTCATACCTTTCTTTATATAGAGCAGGGGTCCTCAGCCATTTTTTTAATCTTTGGACCCCTTTTGTTTGTTTACTATTTTATTTTGGTGTAACCCCATAGCCATTCAATGTTTTATAGATACTTCTTTCAAAATTCATATTTTGTTTTTCACCCATTAACTTGCGTAGATTGAACTATGTAGAATGTTAGAGAAAGAAACCTAGCTATTTCTTGCAATACATACATCTAAAGTAAAATTTTTCAGGGGCCCTTAAAATACTATTGTGGATCCCCAAAAATTTTATATGGACCCTCAGGGGTCACATGGACTCTGGTTGAGAACCACTGATATAGAGGAAGAATCTGAATAGCCTGTGTTAGTTAATAAAAAAAAAAGTTATACTCCTTTTGCATTACTTTCAAGACAACCCATGTGTGTGAGAGAAAACCATTACACAAGTTCTATGATTCTAATGGGATATTCAGGGGTGGCTGACAAGTCCAATGTAAAGCATTCTATTTATTTGTTCAACAGATGGGAGATAAATTCAATGCTAAAAATGCAGGCAGTTCAAGACTATCTAAGCTCCTTCTGTTCAATTTGTTCCCTCCTCATTTGTTCAGATGCCACTTTTTTTAATGAGACTGCACCAAGTTATATACAACTATAGACAACACAGTGACATCTTTTCTGAAAATAGTCAAGATACATATATGCTGATGACCATGTAAATTACACACACACACACACACACCATACATACAACATTATATTATTTATGTGTACATTTATATAAACTTGTGTATTTATACAGAGACAAACATACCAACCAGTCACATTCCTACACAAGGTACTTCAGTTTGTTTTGAGAGTACCTCTTTCAAGAGCCATTCTTTTTCTTTTTTTTCTTAATTTTCATATAAATAACAGCAGACATCAGGATGACCCAGCAAATGAAAAGGTGCACTGTAATTATTGCTTTAAAAGTGCAGCACAGTGATATAGAGATAACTCACTTACTCAAAGTTACCTTATCCTTCACTGACAAAGTTCAAAAGGAGCTAGAAGCTGCTGATCTGGATCCAACATCAGCAACTAAATGCAAAATGCATGTACAGGGTCCTAATACCATCACATGATATAACTTCATGCAAAATGTCCAAGAAATAATGAAAACTCCAGGAAGTCATTGCAAAGGACTTCAAGGTTTCAGAATGCACCATCAGAAGAGTTGTGCACAAATAAGTTAAAACACCAAGAGGCTTGAATGCTTTGATTTTTCTCCTATTAGAAAAACTTTAATTGAAACCAGAGGAAAGACAGATGGTTATGCAGAGACTCAAATGAGGTTCCAACAGTCATGCATACTAAGTTCCCAGCAATTGCTATGGTTCTGGGAGTCATGCCTCCACACTTTTTTCACAAAAGTGTTAGAGAAAGTTGTGATGCCCTATATAGACAGAATATGCAATGGAAGACCATATGTTTTCCAACAAGATTCTGCTCTGTCTCACAAGGTCAGGACAACTCAAGCATGGATGCATGCCAATCTCCATGATCAATTTCTCCAAGACACATGACCTTCTAGCTCACCAGAGCTCGATCCACTGGACTATTACATGAGGCATAGTCAAGAGAAAGGTCAATCAACACTCCCATAACACCATACAATCTCGGAAATTCCCTATAACCAGTACTATGTCAAAATTGATAAAAATCATCAGATTTGGGCATGTCAATGCTTCCAACCCCATATTGAAGCAGCCATTAATGCTAACAGTAGATTCAATGAATATGTAAGATAAAAGGATTCTTGTGATTATTTGTACTAATTTGTTTACAAATACAGATTTTCTTTGATGAGCTATGTCTTCTAAATTCATAAAAATGACCTCAAAGAACTGATGCACTGTACATAAAAACCACACAACTTTATATATGTACACACACACACAGTTTCATATCTGCTGTATAAAAATCAATCTCGATTAGAAATTCCACTCACAAACTTTTATTTGCTTAATCAACTGAACTACCACATTTATTGATTTAATGTAAGTGGCTGAATATCCCAGTTACATGTACCTCGAAAGTAACTCTCAGATGAAAACAACATGGCACAATGTGACAAGGCAGAACCTAAAAATTCCAGATACAATCCATCTGACAGGCTTCAACACCATTTCTGTCTACCCAGTTTCATTCATGGTTTTGGGTCGACCTAAGGCAATAAAAAAATGACATGCCCAAGAAGTTGCACAGTGGGACTGAGCACAGTTACTCTTGATTGAAAAGTGAATTTCTTAAGCATTCAGCCATATTGCACATTTAGTAAGGAGCATAACCATATGGCTTGAAAGGAAACCAGGCAACAGGTATACTTGGTTAAAACAGAGGCAACAAGGAAGAGATTTACATGTGTCCAGCAATGTAAAGGTCTAGAGGTGTGGAAGCACTATTGTGAGAGGTTGCTGAATGTAGAGAATGTATAGGCTAGAGGGGTTACTTCATGTAGATTCTAGTTGACAACAGCATGATAGATATAGCAATCAAGGACATGAAGAAGGGGAAAGCAGGGATAGTTGCAGAGGAGTTCAAAATATCTATTGAATGATTACCACCCAAATAGTCTGAGTTATAGAAAGAAGTGTCATACCCAACGACTGGCATTGCTGTATTGCTGTAAACTGCTACAAAAGCAAAGGAGATACCTTAGAGTAACTATAAAGGAATCAAACTAATGGATCAGGTTATGAAGAGAATCATAGCACAATTGATCTGCAATAGAGTAGACCTGGATGATATGTAGTTTGACAGTCCCAGGAGGATCGACCACAGATAGAATCTTCCTAATGAGGAAACTACAGGAGAATAAACTACTATTTCTATCCTTCATTGATTTGGAGAATGCATTTGACAGAGGACCACACGCAGTGATTTAGTGGTCCCTGAGGAAACTAGACACAGATGAATGGTTTATAAGGGCTGTACAAGCTAGGTATACAGATGCAGTGAGTAAAGTGAAAGCTGGCAATGATTTCAGTGACAAATTTAGCACGAAAGTAAGAGTTCATTAATGTCCAGTCCTCCGTCCTCTTCTATTCCTCATAGTCCTGCAGGCCATCACAGAGGAGTTTTAAGACAGGTTTTCCATGAGAACTCTTAATACTAATGATTTAGCTCATCATAGCTGAATCTATAAGAGAATGAGAGGAAATTCTAGGCATGGAAACTTAACCTAGAATCGAGAGGTCTTAAGGTAAACCCAGCAAAGAGAAAAGTTTAAGTAAATAACAGGACCCTAGTATCTTCAGGGAAATGGCCTTGTTCAATATGTAGAAAAGGAGTTGGTATAAACTCCATACAGTGTACCTAATGGAAGCTTTGGATATACAGAAAGTGTAGTGGAATCGTAGGTAGACTATCAAAGAATGTAAGCTGTGTGATAGATACACTGAAGTGGTGTGTTCTATGAACACACAAGAAATATTTTGTCTTAACTCAGATGGCTCACTAGAAGTAGTTGATAGCTTTGGTTACCTAGATGTAATTAGCAAAGGAGGTGGTTGCTCTGAAAGTATAGTAGCCAGAGTAAAAACTTTCCATTAGAGTGACTGGCAGACTGTATAATGCTTGTGTTAGAACTGCAATGTTGCATGAAAGTGAAACATGGGCCTTGAATGCAGAGGATTTGAGAAAACTGGAAAGAAATGAAGCAAGCATGCTCTGATGGATGTGCAGTATAAGTATTGCATAAGTGACTGTAAATGTGCTGAGAGAAAAACTGGGCATAAGAGGAATCAGATATGTGCGTGTGTGCAAGAAAAAAGATGACGCTAGTATGGACATGTGATGCATATGGATGAGGATAGCTGTATACAGAAGTGCTGATCACTTAATGTGGATGGAGCTTGATGAAGAGGGAGACCTAGGAAAACATGAAACAAAGTGTGGTGAGCCGATTTCAGGACATTGAACCTCATAGAGACAATTACAAAAGACTGGGACGAATGATGTACCTTGAAGGTCTATCCTGACGTCTCATCACCAGTATTTTATCTCTTTCCAGCCCCACCTTATCACTACCAATCCTCCCTTCTAAAGTTTAAGTAGTCATGCAGTTCCTCTACAGCGAGAAACCAGTTCTGCTCTGGCGCTTTCTCTCACACTTTTACCCCTCATCTCCAAACATAAAGCTAACCATCAGGGTTTGTAGTCTTGCAAGCTGCATGGCAACATCACTAGGGCAGTTGTCACAGAAAAAAAAAAAACACCCAATACATACTGTAAAGTGGTTAGGGTTAGGATTGGCATCCAGATGTAATAACTATGCTAGAACAGACACTGGAACACAATGCAGTTGCTGGGCCAATCAGATCCTTCTCCATCCATCCAACCATCCCAACATGGAATATGGACATTAAATGATGATTGTATATATACAGGGTGCAGACAGCATTCATTCGCAATTTTCAACTGCTTATTTGATAAGCTTCATAAAATCTTTTCCTTCTTAAAAACAATAACCATTTCGAGTTATTTTTTTGCAGAATAATAGACTATGGAAAATTGTGAACCTTCCAATTTGTGGAAGAGGCATGAAGTCCCCTTTGGAATCCACACCAGAAGGAAAAACAAGATTTCAGACCTCCTAAATGTCAGCAGAATGATAGTGGGAAAGGTCAGAAAGGAGCTGGAAGATTTAAGGTTTGACTACAAAACAACAGCAGAGAGAAAAACCCATGGTCAATGATCTGATGCCATCAGATTGCTGGAATTTGTCACTGAAATCCAGATCATCAACAATGATCCCAGCTAGTTGATGCATGTCATTGCATGGGAGAAAGGTGTGGATGGAAAGCTCATCAGACTGGTCTACTTTTTATACAAGGTAAGGAAGGGACAATTTCAGTCCAAGGCAATGTAGCAAAAGCAACTCATCTGCAGGAACCAGACATATGGATATTCTTCTCTGATGAGAAGAATTTCACCCAAAACCAAAAGATCAATCCTCATAACAACAGGTGGCTCACTGTCTCACTGAAGGACATACCCAGAGTCATACAGATGAAAGTTCCAGCGACAATCATGGTCTTCGGTGTCATCAGCAGTGAAAGTGATGTCATGCCACCCCACTTCTTGCCTGAGAGCCTCAGGCTGGACGGCTACATCTATGTTCTGAGTGAGGTGGTGAAGCCCTGGATTGATCAGGTAGCTGCAAAGAGGTTGTACATGTGGCAACAAGATTCTGTGCCCTGCCACACCGGCTGAAAGACCCAGGTTTGGCTGTCAGAGAATTTCTTCAATCACACAGCACATGACATTTGACCTCCCAACTTGCCTGACTAAACCCCACCCCCAACATTTTTGTGTGGGGCGAGGATGGAATGAGAAACCAACAAATCTAGCTACAATGCAAAGGATAAGCTGAGTGCTAGTATTACCAGGGCCCAGGGCCTAAAACAGGAGATAGTGACAAAGGCCTGTGGCCAGTTCTGAAGTCATCTGGAGGCTGTCATCAAGGCCAAAGCAGGTTCATTGAGTGAGATCAACAGGACATGTCATGAAGATAAACTGACCCAAATTTAATGAATATATCTCAGAAAATAAAAACACTATTTTTCCATGAGACAGCCATCATGCAAACGAATCCTGTCCACACCCTTTATGTGTGTGAGCGTGTATGTGTGTATGATATATATAAAATCAGACAGGCAGTGATAAAAGAGATTTCCCTGGTTATGTAAAATGTGTTCTTTCCTTCTCTCATTATTGTCTGTTCATTGTCACTGTCCTCCCTTGACTTGATTCATATATGTAAATTATTATTGGTTCCAACTCAATTTATTAATCGTCTGATGTCCTCTATTTTCAATCTTCTCAGCCATGGGCACACAAATTCTAGGCCAGATGATACATTGTATCCTTAAGCAAAGTACTCCATCTCATGTTTTCCCAGATGAAATCAGAACCATCCATGTATTGGTGTTGCCCTCCATTCTGCAGCAGTAAACCCTGGATGGTCCATTGTATCAACAGTAACAGATCTAAGGGGAGGTGGGGTTCTATGTAGATATTATATATATAAAGCTGCAAAATTATTACAGAACTATTACTCAGAGTTTCACATTTGCATTCATAGAATAGTTGTGATGAAAACTCACATTATAACTGTCTGACAAACAAGAACATGAAACTGAGTAACAGTTGTGATAATTTTGCAGCTTTAATATAAACTATATTTGAGTACTATATTTTCCACCTTGTTTTGCACTTGTGTGCTCACCTCAGTGTGTATGTGTGCACATATATATACACACACATACATAAATGTATATAAGTAAACTTATGTGGTAGGCATACAAACATCTCAATTTTACCAATTTCTCTGTAAATTGGAATAAAAATTGTGAAAAGTTTTAATCAATTTTTAACTCTTATTGGGGTCTCATCTGGTGTCTACATCACTTGCCTAATCCCACCTCTGCCATGGCAATACTAATGTCCTCTCAACAATTAGCTGGATAGATGATTTTTTAAATGAAAATACTAAAAATGAACCAGACTGCTCTCAAAAATTAAGTAAAAAAAATGGTAAAATAATCCAGAATCCTTGTCCAGTACCTGATCAATCCCAATGGTAGTCATGGAATGTGAAGGTGGGTATGCGGGCCATGTTTGTAATGCTGTACGTGTGTCATCTGCAGTGGGAACAGAGACAGTTTTCTCTATGAAGGCCTTTTTCAGTCTATCCACTGATATAGTGTCTTTCTGACCATTAAGGTCTATAGAGAAAAATTTATCTGTGCGTGAAAGAAAACGGAAAGGACCTGCATACAGTGCTGTTAACGGAGGGTTAACAACATTGTTGCACACAAAAATATAAGTCCAAGAAGTAAAACTTCCTGCAAGGCAAAGCTATAAATGCAATTGTCAAGTGGGTATGAGGTTTTAAACAGGAGCGTTTAAATTCAAAATTGGTAAAACTAAAAATTGTTGAGGATAAATTAATTATTACTGAATGTTAGTGTTATTTAATTTCTGAACGGTTTTGCTGCCTTTTGTTTATGTAGTTTGATTTCTTTATCCATCAGTTTCTACTAAGATAGAGACATGAGTAAAATTAATAATAGAGCAACAAAAATAAAACTTTGGAAACAGCAATGCCACCATAACTTACATGGAAACCATGAGCGTGCTTTCAAGGGAGATAATTAGAGAACGACTTCAAAGTCAACGTAAGATCGTAAGACTTCATGTAAAGTAAATATAACAAATAATCCAGAATCCTTGTCTGGTACTGGATCAATCCCAAAATCTTATCAGTTCATGCCGGTCATGAAGCCAAACATCCCTGAAAGTTTCATCCGGATCTATCCAGTGGTTCTTGAGATTTCATGTCCATGGACAAACAAGCAAACAAGCACGACTGAAAACACCTCCACCTTCACTAAGGTGGAAGTAAAAATGTCAAACATGTGGTTGTGGGGTAAGAAGCTTGCTTCCCAGCCACATGGTTCAGGGTTCAACCCCACTGCATGGACAGATGTCATCTATTATAGCCATGGGCCAACCAAAGCCTTGAGTAGATTTGGTAGATGGAAACTGAAAGAAGCCTGTCATATATATATATATATATATATATATATATATATATATATATATATATATATATATATATATATGTACATATCTATGCGTGTCTTTGTGTCTGTCTACCACCACTACTTGACAACCAGTGTTGCTGTGTTTATGTACCATAACTTAACAGTTCAGCAAAAGAGACTGATAGAATAAGTACCAGATTTTTAAAAAAAAGTTCTGGGGTCAATTTGGGCAATGCTCCAGTATGGTTGCAGCTAAATGACTGAAACAAATAAAAGATAAAAGAGAGCTACCTTTAATTTGGTTTTCATACCTATCTTCACCTAAAGTCATGAATATTGGGTAATGGCAGAAACAGTACGATCGCAATTCCTCTAAAGGCTCTCTTGAATAAGATTACTTGACCGGGTGAATAGCTCAGAGATCAGGGAGCCTATGGGTTGAGCCACTACTCCAGTACTACAGACATGTAATTAGAATCTTGCAGAAAAGAACTGCAAGACAGATTCTTCAAGTTGAGCCAACAGGCCAGGAGACAGAAGAGCAGAACGAGATAGTTAGGTAATATCCATAGTCTCAGTTGGTCATGCTTGGAAATCCAACCAGAAAGCATAATGACAATTGCTTCTGATAGAAGCTTATGGAGCAGATGCCTGGACGGAAATTTATATATATATATATATATATATATATATATTATACATCATCATCATAAATTTAACGTTCGTTGTCCATGCTGGCATGGGCTGAACAGTTTAACTAAAACTGGTAAGCTGGAGAGGCTCCAGTCTGATTTTACATGGTTTCCACAGCTGGACGCCCTTCCTAACACCAACCACTTTACAGAGTGTACTGGCTGCTTTTATGTGACACTGCTCAAGTGCTTTAGACTCTTGTAGGCCAATCCTTTTCACCAGGTGGACTGGCCTTAGCACTTCTGCTATATCTATCTATATATATATATTCAAATATGAATTAGAAGCAGCACTAGTGTTGTAAACATTATCAACCACACATACTCCATGTATACTCTGTGTTTGTTTACTAGTAGGCTGCGAATTAGAATGGTGGGGATGACTCCCTCAAAGTGCCAGATGTTAAAACATCTAAAAGTCATAGACAAGCTAAACAACTCACACCAAATAAATATATAAGAGGATAAGACCATCATTTAACATAACAATCATTTCAAGTAGCCAGCATGGAAAAAACCACAATGCCAGAAATAGCAGGCAAAATGGACTCTAAAACCACATCATTTATCTATATAGCACAAGTAAAAAGATAAATGAACAAAGAAATTAGTATATTGTAATATTGAAATTAGTATAAAGAAATTGGTGTATTTCCACTAATGAAGGCAAAGTACTTTATTACTAAGCCAGAAATTTTCGCTC
Source organism: Octopus bimaculoides (assembly GCF_001194135.2). NCBI lineage: Eukaryota > Metazoa > Mollusca > Cephalopoda > Octopoda > Octopodidae > Octopus > Octopus bimaculoides. The sequence continues at coordinate 16,412,017 of NC_069001.1, read as the reverse complement.
TGGAGTTAACCATTAATTTTTTTGCTAATTTCTTTGTTCATTTATCTTTTTGCCCGTGCTATATGAATGCATATAGTTTTTAGAGTCACTTTCAACTGCTATTTCCAGCATGGTGGTACCACTTCGGTTCCCTCATTTACATACATACATACATACATATATATATATATAGTCAACATTTGTATGCAAATATAGAGTCAGAAGTGGGGCCCTGACTACAGCTTAATGGAATGGAAGCAGACAAATGTCTGTGCTATATAGCTTGCCTTGAGGTGTTGCAACCACCACCATTCACCTTGAAAGTTGCTGTTCAGAAGCATCATAATACCTCTTCTAACAGTCAACAGCTATAATCTCTCAAGTTTCTATGATGGTTTTATACCCCTTCTTTGAGTGACCCTTGGTAGATTGTCATGCTCCCACTTGTTGCAGAATAGCTGTTATGGCAACCTAAGACTTGTTGATACAGATCACATGGTATCTCCAAATTAATGGATTGAGTCTAGAAGATCACTTTCATACAGTAGAGATGGCCCTGTCTTGGATGATAAGGTTAGAGACACATCCCTGCCAGCAAATTTACAAGATGGATTATAGGGAGCAGTTGTAAAAACTGCTCAAACCATTTGTCTATGATGCAGTGTCCCTGTCTCATACAAAGTACAAGTGTGCCACAACATTGCAGACCTACAGTTTTCTGAAAGAGACAACGTCCCAATGTTGCAGATGTTTCAACAGGATTTCTTTTTCCAGCACTCTTCTGTTGTAGATGGGACTCTTCAGATACTTGAAGCTGTTTTCAGTGTTATGTTCGTTGGAGGTAGACTACAAAAGCACTTTAAGTCTTTCAAAGGTCAATTGTGAAGCCAAATAACTTTGACATAACTGAGAAACTGTCAACAACTCATCAGAATGCTTCTCTCTTTGAGAGTCTCCATTGCTATCCATAAAGACGAAATTTGATGTAGATACTCATATCTAGAATTTTAACAGTCTGCAGTACTTCTTATATGAAGAAGAATTTGAAAAATGCTGGTTTAAGCATAAAGCCCTGGACATGATTGTGTTTGTAGCAGTTGGGCATTCATAGGAGTATATGGACATTTGATCCCATCATCAGGGTAACTGCAAAGAGAGTCATATGAACTGGTTACTGCTTACACAATTGTACTGAATGTCAAACCTCTGCACTTTAATAGAGGACAAAAACCACTTGACTGTGCTCTAATGGAGGATAAAGACCACTCGACTGTATCCTGTATCCTGATAGAGGACAAAGACCACTTGACAACATTGATGTTATTAGCAGCATGAAACTAAAGACCTACCAAAGCTTAACAGGGGAGAGAGATCCCTGGCACAACAAAGTGTTATTCATCTTGACTGCAGCCATTTAATGAAGAATATATCTGTGACCACAGAAACTAGTGATAGAGAGAAACAGTCGGAAACATTAAGAACACAAATACATTTGACCGACTTCTTGCTTGACCCACTGACCAAGTGATTCTTTGTGCTTTATATAACAGATTCCTTGGAACCTGATTTGTTTCACTTTTACTGAGCTCATTTGCTTAACATTTTGCACAAACGAAATATTTTCAGTATAGATGTGAAATAGTTATTCCAAGAGTTACTAAAGGTTTATTTCTGTTCATGATTTCACTGACTCAATCAAGATTGTTCAGTCTTAAAGAAAATCGAACAGATTTTTGTTGTTGATATTTCAACTATTTCCAGATATCATCAGTTGTCATGTAACAGTATATAAAAAAAGCAACATATTCAGATGGCTGTTTTGTTGACGAAGGAAGCATCATGTATCTCTAGCCTTCTCATGAATGACTAAATGATAAAAATGCAATCACATATACAACTTATAGTATACACTGTATAGTACAATTTATACAATACCAAATTTTTGCATCACTGCTAATGACAAATGGATAACAGACTTTGAGACTTCTCCATCAGGTGGTTTAAGGCCTCCCCAAATTTGCTTTAATATTGCATAAGTTTCCATGAAAGAGTTGTATTCTATATATAAAAGTGTGTGTACATACTAACATGTATACACACATATGCATATGTATATCATCATCATCATTGTCATTTAACGTCCGCTTTCCATGCTAGCATGGGTTGGACGATTTGACTGAGGACTGGTGAAACCAGATGGCTACACCAGGCTCCAATCTGATTTGGCAGAGTTTCTACAGCTGGATGCCCTTCCTAACGCCAACCACTCAGAGAGTGTAGTGGGTGCTTTTACGTGCCACCGGCACGAAGGCCAGTCAGGCGGTACTGGCAACGGCCATGCTCAAAATGGTGTATTTTATGTGCCACCTGCACAAGAGCCAGTCCAGGGGCACTGGCAACGATCTCGCTCGAAAGTCCTTACACATGCTGCGGGTACAAGTGCCAGTATATATATATATATACACACACAAAAACACATATATATATATTATATGTACACACATACACTAATACATACTATACATATTCCAGTATGCAGCTTGGTTTTATGTTCAACTGTGATTTATCTCAACATATTTAGATCTTATTATATTATTGTTCTAAATCTAATTTTTTCCCCCTGCTTTTATTGTGTTCACTTAGTACAATAACATTTTCACTATAACTGAAAAATATTCATATATATATATCTATATGTATATATATGGTGATAGCTCCATCTTCACAGATGATTACTCTCTTTCTCTCTCTCTCTGAGTTTCCTCATTATCAATGGCATTTCTGACATTCTATCTATGACCTCTCAGATGACAACTCAGTCCTGCTACAGATCTGCATGGTTTGAAGCATACACAGGTGACAGCTGAAAGTTGTAAGTTATTTGTACTGATTGGATCAGATTGTGAGATAAGATAATGTTGCATGAGTTTCCATGAAAGATTTGTACTCTACATAGGAGTGTGTGTGTGTACACATGCATACATACACACATATGCATGCACACTACACAACCATATGCATATACATATATATGTATGTACACACACATGCCTATATACACAAACTACACACATGTATGCCTATATATATATATATATATATATACACACACATGCATATATACGCACAAATATGCCTGCACACACACACACACATGCGTCCAACCCATGCCAGCATGGACAACGGACGTTAAATGGTGATGACACACACACACACACACACACACTACGGAAGTGTGGTGAGCATGCATAGATGTACACACACACACAACACCAGGTTACGAATAAGACACTACAAATCAGAGATCTCGATAATTCATCTTTAATGTATTTAAATTTGTTTAATATATTCATAAAAATGTGTGTGTGTGTGTGTGTGTGTGGCTATGTCAGGGTGACTCCTACAGAGTTATGTATGTCTGACGCCTGGTATCTCCCCGTGATTTGGCTAGATATTTGCAGCAGGATGCTGTTGCATTAAACACCTGCAGGGAAAGTAACGTTGAATAGTGTTTGCCTAGAAACACTTGGCAACTTTCTTTTTCTTGAGCACATCCTGTTGGCAACAGGAGACAACAGAGTAGTTAAGACTTGTCCCGCTCCCAGAATGACACAAATACTAGACTGCCGCAAGTTTGAACACGTGAGACTTGTACTTAGTCGGTGGTTATACATAACAAGCAACGTGGGACTACGTGATCATTCGGGCAAGCAAGAAATAGGAACCAAACTTAAGACGAGATGGTCACGACTGAAATTCTCGATCATCACAAATATACGAGCGGCGATGAGACGAATCTTCCCCCTGGATATTGCACCACTCGACTACTACAACCATTGCACTCAGCCGAAAGCGTTCTCAAGTATCCTGAACCAGAAACAATTACCTCGCCACAGGTCCGAACCCATGCTTTCACATATGTAACTCGGGTACAAACTAGGTTCTCATCACCCTTGCTTCTCGCATACACGCACCCTATATATATATACGTAAACACGTGTGTGTATATATCTACACACACACACGAAGTAAATGGATTTCCACTAGTTTCGAAGATGAGTTTTCTAGTTGTTTCGTGAACTGCCTGTCTCATTCAGTGAATTCCAGTGTAAGTGACTTAGTATTCCACAGACACTTGAGCTTACGTAATAAAGCTGCCCCGTTGAATTACAGGTTACAGACGGTGGGCTTCCGCACTTTACGTGATCCCAATTTCACTCTCAAGTTTGGGACCAACCCGAAGTTACCTTAACAGACACACACTCGAACATCACCAGGTAATGAAATCGAAACATCATAATTGCGAAGCAAAATACTTAACCACCCGGCCACAGCAGCGTCAACACACACACCTCATAAGATCAAGAGAATGTCAACAGGTAAACTACTGAGGACGATGTTTTCGAGGAAAGAAATCCGAAGTGCAACCCGACCATGATGATAATGATAATAATAATATAGCAATAATAACGATGATAATGTTTAAGATGGAAATATTTGCAACACGTCATTTCAGTGACAACACGTTGCTAACAGATATATGTCCACCATTAATAGACATTGTGTGGGGGAGGGAGACAGCGAACACACACACACACACACACATACGTGGTCGTATCAATCGTGGATATACACCACATTATATAACAGCACTTCATATACACATACACACACACACATATATATATATATATATACAGGCACGTAACATCGAGACAGAAATGTTCTGAAAGGAAAGCAACCCAAACATATAAGGTTTAGATATTGCTTTCATAAAGAGTGTATATATATATATATATATATATATATATATATATATATATATATATATATATATATATATATATATATATAGTGTGTGTACAATACTGTGTGAGTTGTTTGTCATCTTACATGCGTCATGGATCTCAAGACTTCAACCAAAATCTGTAGCCATAAATGGAACAAAGCAGGGTGTGTGTGTGTATATATACATACATATATATATATATGTATATATATATATATATATATATATATATATAATAGGTAGCTTTATATGTACAGACACATATTACGATAGTGGAAACAATTCTTAACGATCATAGCTTTTTTCACACACATTACACCACATTCAATAACAAGGACCACACACCATACATCAATGGAACTGATTCACATATCAACAAATTGCACTTTATTCTTTCACACAGTGCACACACACACACATTATATATATATATATCCTACCAATAAAACACATCTACATATATCTCATATACCCCGTCGCTGTATCTCTATACATACATTTATATTATACGCAGACGAAAATGATGTGAAAGGAACCAACATGTCTGTCATTGCCACACACACGTCTCTCAAGTCATATATATATATACACACACACACATATATATATAGACAGAGAGAGGTGACAAAAAGTGTGTATGTAGTGAGCAGAACTAACATGTCTGTCTGTCTGTCCCTGCCACCAACGGTTGCTAAAGACAGATTTGATGGCCAGGGACATTCATAGAGATGACGACGCCAACCGTAGACAACCAACCAACACATATTATTTCGTCTCGAGTGTGGATGGATGGATGGATGCGTGTGTGTATGGACATTCACATATAATAATGATAATTATATATATCTACCCAATATATATATATATAATAACGTTAGAGCAATGATACTGTGGGCCTTGCCCTGGATGAAGAATTCGGGGTTTAAGTTCAAATTCATTTGAGTTCTACAACATTTTTTTTTTTTACACTGAGCATATCTGGGTCTTACCGACTGTACATTTCGAATATATATATCCATCCACTATATATGAAGTTAACTATATAACACGTGTGTAATACATACAACCCGCGCGCATATATAGATAGATAGATAAGATAGATAGATAGATAGATAGATAGATAGATAGATAGATAGATAGATAGATAGATAGATAGATAGATAGATAAACTAGTAATTATTTAGGGCTATAATCAATTTGTTTAAAAAAAAAAGAGAAATCAACGAAGGAATGAATCAAATACATTCGCCTCTTGCTATATATGTGTGTGTGTTACATTGTCCAAGTTAAAAGCCCCACTTAAAAGTGTTTACAGAGTTAAGATATTTCTGAACAACTTTGTTAAACCATTGTACCCAAAGTTTCAAAATGGTCGGCTTTAAATACCAACATCTTTGATCAGACATTGGACATGTAAACAACTACACTACGTCCACTATTTAATTTGTGTACGAGCGTGTGTATACATACACACATACACACCCGAATATATACATGTATAATATAAGACATATATACCTACAATTATAAACACACATGTATTTAGATGTATGCGAGAGTATATACTATGTGTGTGTATAAATATATATGTATATATATATATATATATATATACCTACGCATAGTTATACACCCTAACACACAACATACTCTATTATTATTATTATTATTTCGTTCCGAGTTCAAATTTCTTGGAGATCGACGAAATAAGTACCCGTTGAATACTGGGGATCGTTGTAATCAACTTACCCACTGCCCCGAAATTGCTTGCTTTGTGTCAAAATTTGAAACCATTAATATAACTGATATGATGAAAGACAATGTATAACTTTATCATTGTGTGTGTGTGTGTGTGTGTGTATACCGTCTCATAAGAAAACTGTGTAATCATACACACCCTGACGAATTAAGGGTAAATAATGGTTCAATTAAGGGTGGGTGAGTAACAGTGGAGGATTTGAAATCAAAGTTTAATGAAGGCTGGACGTTTATAGAGAGACAAATTTATAATTACAGGTGGAGATGATGTCGGATAGAAAGGTGGGGAGTTTCACAGAGAGGGACATTTAAAGTGGGGAGGTTAAATATAAGTGAGAAAAGGGTAGGATTGAAATAGCTGTGACATGGTTTATAACTATAGAGTGGGGGGTGTCAAAGAAGGGATTTATGAAATCTGTGGAAAGAATCGTATATCAGTGGACAGAGAAGCTGTAAGGGGGAACAATGGGGTCGAAAAAGTGTGGTTGTAGGGAAAAAAATATTATTTAATAAACGTCCGAATAACAAAATAAAAGCAGATTGGAAGCTACAGGGGTAGACAGAAGGGTAGAAAGACAAATGGATACGTAAATAGAAAGATATAGATGAATACAGACATACATAGAGAGATAAATGGGTAAATAGAGGGGTCTGTGTATAGATGCTTAAATAAACTGATATGTAGCTATGAAGATATATGGATACACGGATGGATGGATAGATAGACAAAGTAAGTAAACAGGTAAAAAGATGGGAAAATAATTAAATAAATAATCAATTAAATTAAACACGAACATACAAAAATGAACATAAAAAACATTTCAAAATGTAAGGTGCTCGTTTGTTATTTTCTGTCATGGTGAGTGTAATGATTTTTTTCTTGTCTGGTTGGTTTTTTTTATTTACCTTGAGAATGCTTCCTTTTAAAAAACTTAATTCATCGCTGGCTGTAGCTTTAAAGTCATATTTCGCTACCGCCTCCATCTTGTTGTCGTCTCTCCACTGGCCTCACTGCTCCTCTCACTCACGCCCTCTCTATCTTATCCTTCTCTATCACTATTTCTTCCCCTCTCTCTATCAATTACTCTATCGACACTGCCCTCTCTGCTCCTCTCACTCACACCTCTCTATCTTATCTTTGTCACTCCTTCCCCTCTTTTAATCTGTCTATTTACACTGGCCTGACTGCTTCTATCACTCCTTCCCCACTATCTGTCTATCGACACTGGTCTTACTGCGCCTCTCACACCTCTCTACCGTATCTCTATCACTCCTTCCCCTCTCTCAATCTCTGTTTATCGATACTGGCCTCACACTTTCTCGATTGCCTCTTCCCCTCTTTCTATTTATATATCTATCGACACTGGTTGTGTTGCCTCTCTCTCACTTAAAACTCTCCCTGTCTATCGACTGTCCTAACTCTTCCTCTCGCTAACACTCTTGCACTCCTTTAGCAGTGACTCTTCCCTCCCTCTCTCTCTATTTTTATCTCTATCTACTGGTTTAATTAAACCTCATTAGTCCTCTCTATCTATCTTTGTCCACTAGTCTGCCTCTTCCTTTCACTCCACCCTAACCTCTGTCACTTAATGTCTTGTTGCGCCTGCTTTTCTGTCTATCAATTTCTTTTTTTTATTACGCTTATCCTCTCACTCCTCCTCTCTTTATATATGTATATATCTTACTGCTCCCCCTCTCTATATATTTCTGTCGCGTCACTAGAAGTCTATTTGTACCCTCTCTCTCTCTCTCTTTCTCTCTCTCTCTCTCTATATATATATATATCCTTCACTCACACTACATGACACACTCTCTCTCTACACATCTATAATCACACATAATCACCAATTGTCTATTTATAATAAATATATATATAATGTCCCTTCTATACTCTTTTTATCTCGACTATTCTATGCACTCATACACGGCCTGTTCTTGCTGTTAATGCTGTTGTCTTTCCACAGTGGTCAACGTTTTATTGTATATATAATATATATATACACACTTTCCTTGTTTATATAAACCACTACCACAGTCGGAATATAATAATAATTGTAGTGGCGTTAATTGCAGCAGTAAATAGCAACAATAGTGATTAAGTCTTGTTTTGGTAATTTGTCCTTCATAAATCCAGTCTTTTGTTAAATAAAATAAGAATCCTTTAGCTTATATAATTCTTCGAATTGGTAATTATCTCTTTATCCCAGGTTATCCATCATTTTGCAAGAAATTAGCTTCTTCATGGGTCTTTTTTTTTTTTTGCTGTTTAATTTTTTTTATATATAAAATATATATATATATATATATATATATATATACACACACTTTCAGAAATCACCAGTATATATATATTGTATATGCATGCTGTATGTTGACAAATTTACATAAATGTGTGTGTATGAGATAAATTTACATATCTGTACATTTATACTGTGTATTATATAATATACAAGTCTACATACATGATTGTAAATATTTCATATGAACATATTTACAAACGTGTGTATATATGTTATAGAATTTACAATATGTATTTATATACACTGAATCATATATACACAAATATACAATACGTGTCTTTATGTTATATAGACCGATCCACAGATATGTTAGTGTAGATAGATAGATAGACAGACAGATATGTTAGTGTAGATAGATAGATAGATATTACATAGACAAATTTACATACATGTGTATATATAAGGTGTAAGTTCTAAACACAGAACTATATTACATAAACAATATATATTATGAATGTGTGTGTATATATATATATATATATATACAATTTTGTGTTTAGGTGGTAGATTTTGTTTTTTGTTTCCCCAGAATAAATCCTTGTTTGTTTGGGTTTTTTTTTTTTTTTACATATATCAAAATATGGCAGCAGAGATAGAATAGTATTTCGGCACCAAAACCATTCTTCTTCTTTGGAAATTATCTCCTGTTTCTGTTGATCCTCTCAGATTTCTTCTTGCAGACATATATATATATATATACTCGGTTATACTGTAATGATGATGCCGTTAATGATGGCTGTTTTGATATAAGTTTATATGTTGTGATGAAATAAATCCACGGGGTACCTGCCAATATTAGGAAGAAGACTTGGCCAAAATCGGGTATATATAAAAGACCACTATCACCGCCTCCACCCTGGCTGTCAAGTGGTAAAAGTTGCTATTATGACTGTTATTGTTGTGTTATTATTATTAATGTAGTTGTGATTGCAGTCGTTGTTGTTGTTATTAATATAGCAGTTATTACTGTTGTTGTTAATGTGTTAAAGTCAATTAAATTACTATTGGAGTACTACACTTTACTCCTACTCTGTTTCGCTGCCAACTTCACTCTGTTACAACACAACGTTTAATTTTCTCTCTCGCTCTCTCTTTCTCTCTCCCGCCTCCTTGTTACTCTTTCTTTCTCACACACACACACACACACACGTTCTCCCCTTCCTGCCTTCTCTGTTTCTTTCTTCCTCCTCTTTCTTTCTTTCTCAGGTGAAAATCTCTCCCTTTCTGTGTTTTCCCTTCCTTCTTCCAACACTTTTTCTACTTCCTCTGATTCTCTCTATCAGTCTATGGATTTACTACTGTCTCTTCAATCTATCTCTATTACCTTTTCTCCTTTCTTTTCCTCTCTCATTACTAATATACATTTCATTCTCTCCCCCTTACACGATACACACACATCTCTATCTATCTATCTCTCTTTCTCTCATTCACTCACACAAACACAAACACACACACATCCCAGCAAACCTATGATTAAAGGCCAACTAATCCAGAAGTTTCTGCTAAAAAATGAAAACGAAATTATTTCTCAGTTTCTTTCCATTTGCTTTCCGTCCACCGCCGTCTTACCTTCCTGCTCCTCCTTTATTCCTTATCTTGTTCCACTTTTTTCTCTTTTTACTATCAACATTTCCAGCTGTCAGCATGTCTCTACACTTTTGTAGAGGATGATGATGATAATAGCTTATAATAATAATAATATTAGCACAACTGATCAATAATTGTGAGGATGTGTTTAATATCGACCTATTACAGAATACACTCAGACAAACCTAGCATCTTTCTTCATGTTTTCATCAGATTCTGGCGGCAAAACCAAAAAAACTGCTGTTTTTATCCCACTAGACCCAATCACATTTTAAAAGAAGGCCCCGGGTGGGGAGAATTAGCGGGGAAATGTTTGAATTAGGGACCAAGTGAATCCGATGTAACAGTCTTCGATGGAGGTTATTTAACCCCAGGCCTGTCTTATAATCAAAAGAATCCCACCCATGACCATCACGCCACTTTACTGGGACATTTCGTGTCTAGGGCTATATTCTCCAATTTGTCATCCCCACTTTTCTAGGTGTTAGGGCTGCTATATTTACAGGATGTCTCACTACCCTTGCTGCATGTAATTACGATGGCACTTTTTTTTTATGCTCAGAGTTCAAACCCCGCCAACATCTTTCATCCTTCCGGGGCCTATAAAATAACGTACCTGTCTTAAGTGTGGTGGAGGCGCTACGGGAACTGAAGTAAGAGGCAGACAAATTGCCATGTTTAAAAAAAGTCATAATGGTTTTTTAAATTGTCCCGTAAAATAAAGAATTGTATGAATCTGAAGTCTATTTTATGATCTCTTTTATTAAAAGGGGGGGGGGCAAAAGATCTCAGTAATATTGTTGTGGATGTCTTAGTATTTGTCAGTTTGAGAACCATGGCTATGAAACAACCAATGTGTCATTGTCATTATTGAAATTAGATTCTCTATATATTTTAATTACATTAATATATTTTAATTACATTTCTAATTAAGGTCAACGGGACATAATCGTTGACCAATCAAGTATATTTGGTTGCCAATGATTAATAGCAACTGCAGAAGAAAATTTTACAACAAAGTTATGGCCTTTTCATAACATTTCACTTCGTTCTGGTTGTAATGAAACTACAAAGCTCAAAGAAAAACTCTATCACGCAAGTAGATATTCAACAGAGTTTGTCACAAGAAATTGTCATTTTTATCGAATGAAAAAAATTCCTTGTCAGTCATCACGTCTTATAAAACAATCTCCTGTACATCAAGTCTCATGTATTGTTTGACATATTAGATGGCAAACATTAAAATTAAAATTACTCATAAAAAGACTCCTTCCAAGAACACCTTCGTTTTTTTCACCTGGAAAACACTTGCTTTTGACAAGGTAACTACTTTTACATTCAAAAGGTAAAGAAGCATCAATTTTTATTCCAAAATATGAATGAAAATATAACAGAAGACTAAGATTACACTGACAACCTTCCTTCGTTGAGTTGTTGTTAGTGTTTAGTCTCAAATCAACTCTAAGCTATGGGAGCTGTTTGAGTGTCCTTTTAAAAGATGTTAACGTGAGATTGTAGGAGATATAGTTACTATTTCTAACAGATCTAAAGTTGGCTATAAGAACAATCTTTGTCACGCAGTTTACAACTGTTTCAGATAACTGAAGACTAGTACTCATCATCACCATCATCGTTTAACGTCCGTTTTCCATGCTAGCATGGGTTGGATGGTTCGATCGGGGTCTGGGAAGCCAGGAGACTACACCAGGATCCAGTCTGATCTGACAGTGTTTTTACAGCTGGATGCCCTTCCTAACACCAATCACTCCATGAATACAGTGGGTGCTTTTTACGTGCCACTGGCACAGGGGCCAGAGAAGGCTGGCAACATCCAAGATCAGTTGGTGTTTTTTACGTGCTACCAGCACGGAAGCCAGTCAAGGCAGCGCTGGCATCGGCCACATTCGGATGGTGTTTTTTACGTGCCACTGGCATGGGTATTACAACTACAATTTCCATTTGATTTTCATTTTGATGTTGATGTACTTGACTCAATAGGTCGCACAGCAAGTTGCCCTACGATCCAAGGTACTTTTGAATGGGCTGCGGCTGGTTATGCGAAACTGGTGTAGGATACAGCCATGAACTCACTTTATTTTCCGGGTCTTCGCAGCCACAGCATATCTCCAGAGGTCTCAGTCTTTCTTTATTGCCTCTGTGAGGCCCAACGTTCAAAGGTCATGCTTGACCACTTCATCTCATGTCTTCTTGGGTCTACCTCTACCCCGGATTCCTTCAACTGTTCTTTGTCTAACTCCTTAACTTCTTAGAGATTTTAGGTATAATAATACTAATGTGTTCATCTGTTTTAATTTAATTAAATTCTATGTCTTTGTGCAGCTGAGGATTACTCTGCATTGAAATTGATGTAATGGTTGCATTGTTCAATTAAATGGAGTTGCATGAAACGATCGTACTGCATTACCTCTGGATATCCTCTGACTGTTACTTCTTTCCACAACTGAAGAAATATCTCAAAGGAATGAAATTTCACTCCAATTTGGAAGTAATTGCTGCGACAGAGGCCTGGCTGGAAGCCCAACCTTTCAAGTTCTTTTTATAGGGCTTAGAAATACTGAAGGACCACTGTAATAAGTATGTGAATCTGGGATGGGAATATGTTGAATAAAATCATAATTAACTGAACCTCCTGTATTTTTTTTTAATCCAGAGCCAAGAACTTTTCAGCACCCTCTCGTATAGTATTTGTTATATGTATTTAAACATTAACATGGGTAAATTTTTACCCTTTCCTTTATTTCTTTTCACTTTTTTTTTGGTTTTTGTTTTAATTTTTTAAAACCCTTCCACCATTTTGATTTGATAATTTCTTTGACTTTTATTCCCCCCCCCCACCTCTTTGTCACCCATTTACTACAAATATAACAGTGTTTCTGGCTCAGTCTGTCTCTTGGAAAAAGATAGAATTTTCAGGAAATTTGTTTGTTATACTGCATTCCACACAAACGGAAAACAACCTATTGTTGTTGTCATCGTCGTCGTCGTCGTCGTCGTCCTCCTCCTCTTCCTCCTCCTCCTCTTCCTCCTTCTCCTCCTCCTCTTCCTCCTTCTCCTCCTTCTCCTCCTTCCCTCCCTCCACATTCTTCCTCTTCTTCCACTCACATTCTTCAACTGAATGTTTTTGTAACATTGCTACAAATTTCAAGAAATCACACTTCTTCTTTCACACTCTCTGTCACACCCCAGTTTCTAAAAATACACACGTACACTCTCTCTCTCTCTCTCACACACACACACTCACATACACATACACACCCACGTATATGTTTATGATTATATAGGTGTGTGTATTCATCATCATCATCATCATCGTCCTTTAACATCCGTTTTGCCATGCTGGCATGGGTTGGATGGTTTGACCAGGGCTGACAAGCTGCACCAGGATCCAGTTTCATCTTGTTTGGTCTCTACTGCTAAATACCCTTCCTAATGCCAACCACTTCAAAGTGTGTACTAGGTACTCTTAATGTGGCATGGGCATGAGTGCAGTTATGTGGCACTGGCACAAGTGCTAATTGCATGGCACCAGCACAAATGTTTTTTACATGGCATCAACACAGGACTCTTGTAGGACAATCCTCTTTCACCAGGGGACATGGCCTTAACGCTTCTGTTGTTGAGGATGGGTCATACATACGAGGGGGTGCTGAAAAGTTCCTGGCTTTAAGTTCTTTTACGTTGAGAAACTGCAGGACTGCTGCAATGAGTTTGTGAATCTGAGAGAGGAATATGGTGAATAAAATCATAATTGACTGAAACTCCTGTATTTTGTATATATGTACACATACATGCACACACACACACATACACAAACACACATCTCTTTTATCTTTTACATGTTTCAGTCAGTGGACTGTGTCCATATCACAGCCCCACCCTGAAGGTTTAATTTAGTTGAACAATTCAATCTCAGTACTTTTCTTTTTTTAGAGCTTGTTACTTATTCTATCAGTCTCTTACAACAGACTGTTAAGCTACAGGGAAGTAAACAAACCAACACTGGTTGTCAAGTGATGATGGGTGATAAACACAAAGATGCACATACACACAGATATATATAAATGCCTATTTTTATATACACACATACATATATACATACATACCCCCCCCCCCCACACACACACACACAAACATATGATGAGTTCTTTCAGTTTCCATCTACCAAATCTACTCACAAGGCTTTGGTTGGCCTGGGACTATAGTAGAAAAGACTTGCTTAAGGTGCAACACAGCAGTGGGACTGAACCCAGAACCATATGGTTGGGTAGCAAACTTCTTTCCATGCAGCCATGCCTTGCATAACTATTTGAGCTTTGGACCTCACGGAGGCAATAACTAATGACCAAGACCTTTGGCAATATGCTGTGCTTGAGAAGAAGACCCATCAAACAAAGTGAAATCATAGTTGTGGCAGATACTGGTGTCATGCAACTGGCACCCATTACACTCAAGGATTGGTTGGCATTAGGAAGGCCATCCAGGCATAGAAACCATGCCCTGGTCAAACCATCCAACTCATGCCAGCATGAATAATGGACACTAAATGATGATGATAATGATGATATATATTGATAAATAAATATATATATATATATATATATTATAATCATCATCATCATCGATTAATGTCTGCCTTCCATACTGGCATGGGTGGAACAGTTTGACAGAAGCCTGCACCAGACTTTTGTAACTGTTTTGGCAAGATTTTTACAGCTGGATGCCCTTCCTAACACCAACCACTCAGCAGAGTGGATTCAGTGCTTTTTATGTGGCACAAGCACAGGCAAGGTCAGTTTTGGCAAGGTTTTTACACCTGGATGCCCTTCCAAATGCCAACCACTTTATAGTGTGAACTGGATGCTTTTTAAGTACCTTGCAAGACAAAAAAATCTTTTGAGAGGGGAGGAGGCGATCTTGTGTCAGATGAAAGATTATAATGAGACAAAGAGACAGAAACAGATGTCTTGTTGTAGAAGAGTTAGAAGGTTACCCAGCTGGAGAGAGAGAGCGAGAGAGAGATCAGAAATGAAGACAGAAACAGGTGTGCTGCCACAAAGGAGATACATGGTTACCCAACCTGAGAGAAGTGAAGGAGAAGGAGAGAGAGTGTGCGAGACAGCAGGATAGAGATGGTGGCAAAGTGCCAGTCATACTCAAAAAGAACAGGGATCAGAATATAAATGGGATAGTTGTGTAAAGGAAGAGTGAGATACAGATGGTGGCAAGTGCCAGGGCATACCCTTGAAGTTCAAAGGTCATAATATAAGTGACAAGATATTGCGAAAGAAACATGATTAGAGAGTGTGAAGTGGGGCGGAAGTGAGTGGCAAAAACCTGGGTATATATACAGGGGGTGGTTACCAAATAGGAATGATACAGAGAAACAGAGCCCTGAGAACAGGATTGGGGAGTAAGAGGCAGGCATAGTGTTTGAAGGAGGAAATGTGAGGAAGAGATGTAGATTAGTTTGTTGGGGTAGGGTGTGTGAACAGTTTTTTTGTTACATGCGGGTGGAACACACAGGCCTGGGGCTAGCAGAGAGCAATGATACAGTGAGATGGCCAAGAGGACAGAATTAGGGAGTGGGAGGTAAACATAGTGCATGAAGAGGAAATGAAGGGAAGCGATGTAGTTTGATTTGTTGTGGTAGGGTGTGTGAGAAGTTTTCTTGTTAAGTGTGTGTGGGACATAGCACTTCTAGAACTCAGTTTTGCTGTTGTGGGTGGGTCTCCAGTCCATTATCATTTCCTCTGTGAGGCCCAATATCCTGAGATTGGTCCTTACCACTTCATCCCACATCTTCTTAGGTTTCCATCTTCTGAGGGTACCATCCACTTTCAGTGACTGGTACTTCTTTATGCAGCTGTCCTCATTCATACGCATCACATGTCCAAACTAACATAGTCTTCTCTCTTGCATCCTACATTTGATTTTTCTTATGCCCAACTTTTCTCTCAATACATTTGCACTTTGATGTGCATGTGCACTGATGTTGCACATCCAACGGAGCATACTACCTTCATTTTTCTCCAGTCTATGCATGTCTGCTGCATTCAGAGCCCGTGTCTCACTACCATGGAGTATAGCTGTTTGCACACAAGCATCATGCAGTCTACCTTTCACTCTGAGGTTTGCCAACAGAGGTAATAACTCTCTGAACTTCCTCAACACTATTCTTATTCTAGAAACAATACTTTCAAAGCATCCTCCACCATCATCATCATCATTTAACGTCTGTTTTCCATGCTGGCATGAGTTGGACAGCTTGACTGAGGTCTGGAAAGCCAGTGGCTGCACTAGGTTCCAGTGTGATCTGGTAGAGTTTCTACAGCTGGATGCCCTTCCTAATGCCAACCACTCCGAAAGTGTAGTAGGTGCTTTTTACATGCCACCGACACAGGAGCCAGTCAGGTGGGCCTGGCATCAATCACATTCGGATAGTGCCTTTTATGTGCCACCAGCGTGGGAGCTAGTCAGAGGGCACTGGCATCAGCCACATTCAGATGGTGCTTTTTATGTGCCTATCGGGTTCACCCATGGTCTCTCCTGATGGTAACCACAATCCTCTGCAGCCTGCTTTCTTCCCTCTTTTCATATTAAGTACTGAGTATTTGGTAATCCCAAATTCCATACCAATGTCCCTACCACACTTCTGGACTGTTTTGGTTAAGGAATCTATCTGTTCTTCAGATTTCCCAAACAATTTCAGGTTATGCATGAACAGAAGATGGTTCAATGATGGGCCTTTCTTCCCACATCGGTAGCCCATCTTAACTTCCATAAGTGTCATTGCTATGAATATAAGTGCAATTACAAAAAGTAAGGGAGAAAACGAGTCTCCTTGGAAGATTCCAACTTCTCCAAGGAATACATTACTTGAGTACAATGCGGTTTTCCACTCTTTCATGCTATTTGTGATGTTGTCAGCAATACAAAACATCTGCAGGCACTATTATTATTGTTATTATTATTATTATTATTATTATTATTATTATTAAGGCGACAAGCCGGCAGAATCGTTAGCACACAAAGAGAAATGCTTAGCAGCATTTCTTCCATCCTTATGTTCTAAGTTCAAATTCTGCCGAGGTTGACTTTGCCTATCATCCTTTCAGGGTTGATGAAATAAGTAGCAGTTGGTCACTGGGGTCGATATATACGACTATCCCTTTCCCCCAAATTTCTGGCCTTGTGCCTATAGTAGAAAAGATTATTATTATTATTATTATTATTATTATTATTATTATTATTATCATTATTATTAATATTAATATTATTATTATTATTATAATAACTGCAGTGAGATGGTAGAATCATTAGCATGCTGGACAAAATGCTTAGTGGCATTTCTTCTGGCTCTCATATCTGAGTTCAAATTTTACCAAAGTCAAATTTTTCCTTTCTGGGGTAGATAAAATAAGTACCAGTTGTGCACTGAGGTTAATGTAATTGGCTAGTCTCCTCCCACAACACTATCAGTGGAATGGCCTGAGCAGCTGCTATCTTGTGTGAGATGAATCCAATTTTCTGCTGAGTGTATAGTGAAGAAAATGGCTTTTAGTAGAGAAGGGAGGCAAATCTGTCTCTGCTTAGTGGCTGCGTGGTGGACTTGCCTGAAAGATTTGAAGACAGACACTGAAGAGAAGCCAAGCTCTCACCAATTTCTTCAAATATCATTTAAAGAAGGAAGTGAGGGTAGAGAAAGAGGTGCTGTCTTCTGATGTGTTCGGTGGGTGAGAGTGACAAGACTGGTGTGGCTGAATGTATCTACTCTGATTATGCTTTTCCAAATTGGAGGAAAGAAACTGTAAGGTAACATTTCCCATGCCTTGGGAATGGCAGAGTAATATGAGACTTTTTTTGTGTGGGTTTTAATCCCAAATCACTTTAAGTGGACTACTTTGCTATTGGGGTCTCTATTTATAAATTATTTATTTTTCTAATTTCTATTTACAAATCTTTTTGTTAAAATCCTTTAATGTTGTAGTGTCTTTCTCTTGATTGATGTAAATCCCTCTTATTTTTGTGCATTGTATCCCTTCCTTTGATATTGTCTTCCACGTCCTGCGATCTTGTAGCCAACAAAAGAAATCATCACTATTATTATTATTATTATACATGATAACACTTCCAGTCAATTAAGATCAGAAGCCATGAAAGCTACTGTATCTATTATTATTATTATCAATATTATTATTAACATTATTGTTGCTTTGTTTTATACTCCACATTCTTGTTCTGTTTTATCTGAAGACTCTAAAACCAAAGAAGTGACTTCCCTGATATCATCACAAGAAGCATCCTTTCCTTACACAACTGGAATTTGGAATTACCAACTTTGCCACTATGCAAAACAGTATATACAGTAATATCCTGCATTATCAGTCACTTGGAAAACTGATTCAGCATATTGTTTTCACCAGATGTATGCTGTTAATGAATTCAAACCAATGGCTGCTGATAACTCAGAAATACAACACACACACACACATGCACGCATGCACGCACACACTCACTCACTCACACAGAGGCACACACACACACAGAGGCACTCACACATTATTGTGGTCATTAATTTTATTCCAATATTAATTTATTTTTCTTGCTTTTCCTTTATTTTTCATCTATCTAATTAAGTATCCTGGAATATTTCTATGTAAAACAAACAAAAAAAAAGGTAAAAAATATAATCAAGTTTGTTGAGTAAAATGTTTTTCAATCAAATTTTGTATTTCAACCCATCTTGGGCCTTCTGTCTTTGAACTCTGTTATAATTCCCTTCATATCTAGAGTGTTTTATAGGAATATTTAATCAACCCCATTTTAGGGAGTCCTTTCCAGGAAGAGGCAAAGTTTACTTTGGTGAAGTTTGAACTTTCAACATAAGGGGTAACAACTAAATTGTGTTCCATGCCTGACTGGTTCAACTGATGTGTTGATAAATACCAGTAATTTACTGCATTAATTCATTTGACTGTAACTCTCTTTACCAAGGAAAGTTCTGTGGCCCCAATTAGTTGAAACCATAATTATAAAAATAGTAATGACAGAATGGATTTATTTTGTGCTCTTAATTAATAATTAAAGAAATAAATCGATTATTTATTTGTTTGGTGTTTTTCTATAATGGCACAAAACCAAAAACAGGGAAGAATGGTGACTATAATCAATCAAACAGGTAAATGACCAACTGCACCAGCATCTCCAATATCTGATGATTAATTAATTCATCTCTAGCACATGAATCACAAAAAAAAAAAAAAAGAAAAGATTAAAGTACCAGTTAAGTGCGAGGGAACTTAATGAAATTAGAAGACAGACATATTCTATTTCTGTTGTATTCATTGTTTTACACCTCTTCAGAC
>NC_069001.1:16376045-16392208 GCF_001194135.2 Octopus bimaculoides | reverse complement strand
GGGGGGGATAAGCTAAAGAAATAGTCAGGGATTTGTTAAAGCACTTTCTAAATAAGTATATTCAGATTTGTCTTTGAACTCAGGGGTTGAACATTTTCTTTCTAACAATTTCACCATCAAACCCCCTCATCTTGGACTGTCCCTTTATCACACCAAACTGGGAGTCAATAAATAAAGGGACGAAAGGCAAAGTTGATCTTTTTGGGAGCCCAGACAACCAAAACAAATATCACAGAATGCTTTGTTTGATGCTTCACTGAGTCTATCTATTGACTCTCGTTACCCACTTATATAGAAATTTCTTGAAATAACAAAAACAAAATACATTTTCTAATAAATATTTTAAAGACCTTTTAAATGTATCTATGGTCCTGTCCCCTCAGTCAAGGTAATTATGGTGTCGGGTTCATGTTAAGGTCAGAGGTTTGTATCTTGGACCAGGCATCACATTGTATCCTTAAGCAAGATACTCTGTATCATGTTTTTCCTCTTAACTCACTGAACTTTTTCCTGGCCGCCATGCTTTCAGAGTGAAGGCACGTAGCTTAGTGGTTAGGGTATTTCGCTCACAATTGTGAGGTCCTGAGTTTAATTCCCAGCTTTGCGTTGTGTCCTTGAGCAAGACACTATTTCACATTGCTCCAGTCCACTCAGCTGGCAAAAATGAGTAGTACCTGTATTTCAAAGGACCAGCCTTTGTCATGCTAAATCTATCTGAGGAATACATTAAGGGTACACATGTCTGTGGAGTGCTCAGTCACATGCACATTAATTTCACGAGCAGGCTTGTCTGTTGATTGGATCAACTGGAACCCTTATTGTCATAACTGATGGAGTGCCAGCTAATTATGCTTTCAGAACATTCTTCTCCATTAATTTAATTTAATTTAATCGTTAGCTGTCGAGGCACTAAATCTTTCAAAACTTTTAAGCTTCCTGAAATTTGCCAATAATACATCTGATTTCCATGCAGTTGTCCTGAGTTTTCAAATAGACCTGGCATCAATCACGTTTGGATAGTGCCTTTTACATGCCACTGACATGGGAGCTAGTCAGAGGGCACTGGCATCAGCCACGTTCAGATGGTGCTTTTTATGTGCCCATTGGGTTCACCCATGGTCTCACCTGATGGTAACTGCAATCCTCTGCAGGCTGCTTTCTTCCCTCTTTTCATATTAAGTACTGTTTCTTTTCTTTTTTTTTTTTTTCTTTTTTGAAGACTTATTCCCTGTTCTCTTCCTGTGCATATTCTATGAACTCTTCATGCAATTTTGGTTACTTTCTCTGATGAGTTGTAGTGCACCTGAGCACTGTATACAAGAATTTCATTATTATTATTATTGTCTTAATAGGATTGCCACCTTTGGAAATTAAAATTTTCAAGTACCCCCAGTTAAAAGGACATAGGATCAAATGCCATCCTGAAAAGTGGAGTAGTCTATGAGGGGATGCTGAAAAGTTCCTGATTTTGGCTAAAAGAAAATACAGGAGGATCAGTTAATCATATTATTCAACATATTCTCGTCTCAGATTCACACACTTCTTGCTGCAGTCCAACAAGAACAACAGCAACAACATCAACAGGTTTCTGATAATTTTTTAATGGACCAAAGACAGACCTTGTACATGACTGCTGGAGCAGTTAGAAAGTAGAAGCTAAGTCCCCGTTAAATTACACGCTACCACCTTAGACAAGGATACACTGGGTACAAATATGGCATTACTTTTTGTTTGTAAAATATACTATAAAACGGTAATTAAATCAATTTAATTAATCTGAGTCATAGACTCTCGTTGGCTCATAATGCATTATTTGAACGTGAAAACATGCATGCATCTCCAAATGCCTACAAAAATTCTAAGGTGTTTTATGCATATATAAAATGTATTATAAAAAGATAACTATCTCAGTTTTATTAATCTTAGTAAGCCCATATGTAAAATAATGTATTTTGTTTATAAAAGTCGCTTCCGGTTTGTTCCAGGGTCAAGGACGTTCAATATGTACACGTTGGACAAAAACATTTATAAATTTATGTTTTAACTATACTAATTAACATTAATAACTACATTGATTTACGACGTATTGTTTGCACTGGACAGGAGCTGTAATCGATTTACAAATGCCGTATAAAATTAAGAACAAGTACAGAGATAAAAGCTACAGCATGTTGTTGTGTAAGGACGACTAATTTTAATAGAAATATTTTGAATTAAGGACACAAACTACCGACCACCGTGGTTGTACAGGAAGAAATATTTCACAAGTAAAAGATTTTGGAATTAAACTTTCACTTTCAAAACTAGATTTCACTTCTGCATGTCGACAGAAATTAAATTTTAAACACACAGAAATAAAATTTAAAGTTGATTATTTGAAGGCCAAATTTTCGAAATAATGCAGTTTAGTTAGAGGTGAGCAGATCTATGATAAAATATACAACCATCCGGTCTTGCTATTGTTTTACAGACATAAAGTATTATGAACTACATTATCTAGTGTGAATAGACCATAAAAAAAATATTAATGTACGACATAAGGGTGATATGAGTTGTTTCTATTAAGACATATGACCACAGTAGCTTCGTTTCATGTGGATTTGGAATGGAAACGGAAACCGATCTAAGGGAGATAATTAGAGACATACTATAATGGCGGTGGTTCTGACCAAATCATCTTGGTGCGATGTTTTGAAGGTTGCGTTAGTATCTTTAAGGAGAAGGAAGATTAAAAATGGTCTTTGCTGTAGACATTTCGGACAACCAGTTCCGAAGACTCATCCACATCTTCTAAAGGAAGGTCAAGTGACTCCTGGAATTACCGAAGACGAATATCGTCGCAGACGCATTGCATTGTTTCGAAATGCTCTCCAACAGCGAAAATCTGGTAACCCGAAGGGCATGATTTTTATATTCCCTTCAGCTTCTAAGGTATTCATGAGTTACGATATTCCTTACACTTTTAGGCAAAACACTGAATTTTTGTATTTATGTGGTTTCTTGGAACCAGATAGTTTATTATTAATCTTCAACAACCCGAATGACGGACACCCTTATGCCGACCCGAAGTCCGTTCTATTTGTTCCCCCCAAGAACCCGCAGCGGGAACTGTGGGATGGTCCTTGCTCAGGAGTTGAAGGGACGTTATCTTTTACCGGAATCGATGCTGCTTATACTGTTGACGAACTGGAGTCGTTTCTTTATGAATACAAGAAGAATCATTCTAGGTATACGGTTTGGTATAACTTTAACAAACCCGTTCAGAAGAAAATACACGACAGATTCCTAACCAGGTTTATTCAAGAAAGTAGAAACTGTAATTTTGAGATTACCGACAAATTAGTTCAAGACCTCAGACTCATCAAATCAGAGGATGAGATTGAACTGATGAAGAATTCTGTGGAAATCGCTTCCGAATCTTTAGTAAAAGTAATGGAGTTTTCACAGCCAGGTATGAATGAAAGTATGCTTGTTGCTAAAATGGATTACGAATGTCGAATACGAGGTGCACAGTACCTGGCGTACCCACCAGTCGTAGCTGGAGGAAATCGTGCCAACACTGTACATTATGTAAATAATAACCAAATTGTGAATGACGGGGAATTAGTGTTAATGGATGCTGGCTGTGAACTTCACGGTTATACCAGCGATCTAACCAGGACTTGGCCTATTTCAGGAACTTTCTCGAAGGTCCAAAAAGAAGTCTATAATGCAGTTCTCAGATGTCAGGAATTGTGTTTGAAAATGTGTCGAAAGGCTTTCTCTTTGGATGATATCTACACTGAAATGCTCGCTATTCTCGGTTGTGAACTGAAAGCGTTGGGATTAATTGAATCAAGTTTAAGTGGAAGTAAGCTAATGGCAGCTGCTCGGAAGTTCTGTCCCCATCATGTTGGTCATTACCTTGGCATGGATGTCCACGATACTCCGATCATTTCTCGACGTATCAACCTCGAACCTGGCATGATTGTGACTATAGAGCCTGGCATTTACATACCTGAAACCAATATGATGGTGCCAGCAGAATTTAGAGGCATTGGGATTCGAATAGAAGACAACGTGTTGATAACAAATTCTTCACCTGTCATCCTGTCCAGTAATTGTCCAAAGAGAGTTGAAGACATTGAAGATGTTATGAATTCAAAGAGGAGTTAGCAAGTTAGTGTGTGATATGGAATGTGTGTGTGAGAGGAAGAACTCTGAAGATGTAAACAAGATCAGTACCAAGTTGTTTAATCTGAAGTTAACACTGATTAAACAGAGCCATGAATGAAGGCATTCCATCTCATCTTTTCAGACATATTCTTGGAATATATTATCCAGTATACTCCTTAAATACAGTAGGATGTGATCTATAGGTATTTTGGCTGTTATTTCTTGCAGTTTGATCGACTACATGGTGGCACAATTGCTCATTGATGCAAGGTCATGAGATTACCACTTAATGGTAAAAGAAAGGAAAGAACAATTTTTAAAATTATAATATAAAATATTGTAATTTGTAAAGAACTGAAATAACTTTATTGAACTAAATTTTAATGATTCTTTCTCTATTTATTTTGGAATATGAAAGAATAACAAACCCATCACTACCACCATTGTGTATGTATGTGATTCTTCTCTCCCTGTATATAGAATTAGAATTCCATCCATTGCTATCTTCCAATCAACATTTGTAGTTGAGTGATTTTGCTTTTAAAGGGCTGTGAAGTCAAAGTCATGGAATTGGAGTTGGAAGTAATTGTTCGACCACAAGAATCAGTGATTGACTTCAAACCAACAATAGATGTAAAATAATGTGTTAAAAATTTTCCTATTTCACAATTTTTAATTTGATTACAGTTACAGCTACAAATTTGAAAATGAATCATATTTAAAGTCTTCTGTGAAGGAAGATCTGATAAGAAAGAATTCTTTTTCTAAGAACAAGATGTTTAGATATGCACTTTCAATTGAATCCCTTTTCTAAATGTACCATGTTTCTTTGTAGAGATAAACTTCTCAATAGTTTACAATATAATTTATATTTCATTTAAAGTAATCTTTCATGTTACATTCACTTGAATTACTCATGCACTCAACACCAGAGCTGAAGACACCACCGAAAGGGGGGGGGGGCACCACGTCAAAACAGTAGAGGAGTAGGGGCCGAAACCGGACGTGGTTCCTCCTGATGATGTTTTGAATTAACTGGATCCTATAAAGGAGCTGTTGTGGTAGCAGACCACGAAACATGGTTGAAATTCCAGGGATTCTCAACCATTTTTTACCTATGGACCCCTTGTGATTACTATTTTATTCTGTTGGACCTCCATAGTCATTCGATGTTTAAAAATTAGCTTTATAGAAACTTCTTTCAAAATTCCTAATTTGTTTTTTACACATTCACTTTTGTGGGTTGAACTATGTTAAAATGATGGAGAAAAAACTTAGCTGTTTCTTAAAAAACGTACCAATATATGCATCTAAAGCAACATTTTTCTGGTGTCCTTAAAATAATATTGTGGGTCTCCTATTTACTATTTTGTTGTATGGACCCCAAAGATCTTATATGAACCCCTCTTGAGAACCACTGAGTTAAACCATCCTTTAACCTTGAAATGTTAGATTTATCCAATTAAGGTATCTTTTTGTGTTAAAATAGTCTTAGTTAAGTTACTTTAGGGTGTTAATATTATAGTTTTAATTCTTATGTATTTTAGATTTTTGAAACAGTAGACAAATATGTTCCTGATATTCTTTTATAATATTTTTATAGTTTATTTCATTTATATCCTTTTACTTAATAACTTCTTTTAAATAGAAACCTCTTTCTTTTCTTATATTTTGTAAGATTTATCTCTTCCACGTAATTGTTTGTAATTTCTTTAATGAATATGAAAAAGCCACTTTAGTATAGAGTAATGGGGAACCTTTAAATCTGAACTCTGACAAGCTTGGGTGCTAAAAAGTAGGCTGGATAGTTCATACTGTCCACATATGTTGGGTACTTTTAATCAACATAAGAAATGTATATTAATTAATTAGTCTAATTAAAAATAGAGGAGTTTGAGTCACTGGTTCCATAAATTGAGGAGTCAGTGTTGGAGATTTTGTGCACTAGTTCCACTGGCCTTCTTTGATTATTTCCCACCACTCCTAACTGATTGATGCCAAAATTTCTGAGAAATATTTTTACATTAGATCTGGTTTATGAGAGGAAAAGTTCCTCCCTCGCCTTCCCACCCCTCATTAAGGAGATAAAAACAAGAAAAAGATCTCGGTAGACAATGTCTTGAAGTATATTTTAACTTCAGAATTGTTGATCTCTATTAAATTTTGTTGATGGTGATGATTTTGATGAGTTTGTTTAATGTTTTTCTAGTGTAAATTTTAAGAATAAAAAAACCAAATATCGGAATTATAATTGAATCAAACATTTTTCTGTTTTATCTTTTTCTCCTGCTTCTGTTGCTTTTTAGAACTGACTCAGATCTGTGGAGAAATCATTGGATTTCTATTGTAGCCATGGGTTGGTCAACAAATGCTTTCAAGTGGGCTAGAAGGTCCCAGAGACACAAACCAATATGGAAAAGAATGTTATGGAATCTTAAGGATCCTTCAAATGTACAGAAATTCAGATATTTTCTAATTGAAGCATTTACTAAGGAGAGAGATAGAGATGTATGACATAGAGGACAACAGGAAGTTCTTGTAGGATAACCTAGTGAGAGCAACAGACCAAATCTGTAGCTAGAACAAAGCTTCTATCAGACCAAGGATGATGTGGTGGAACAGTGAGGTTAACAGGGCCATAAAAGAGAAGAGATGAACTTGGAAAGAGTGAAACAGTGGAGGTAGCAAAGATGCTTATCAGGTAACTAAAAGGGAAACTAGACAACAAGTTTGTCTGGCAAAATTAGATGTAGAAAGGAAGAGGTTTTTGTCAATGTTTTACAGCATGAGGATCGGAGATGAGAGGTGTTCCCAATTGCTGGACAGTGTATAAGAGAGAATCGAGATGCAGGTGAGAAGTATGTACAGACGGATAATCTTAGTGATTCTGATAAGAAAGAGGCATAGAAGTGTTTCTATGAAAGGTTATTTAATGTGAAGAATACATGGTAAAAAGGGAGTCTTCCTGATCTGAAACCAACACAGAGGGACTGTCTATCCTAGTTGACAGCAGTATGATAGATAAGCCAATCAAGAATATGAAAACAAGAAAAGCCCCAGGTCCATCAGGAATTACTACTTAGATGCTAAAAATATCAGGCAGAACAGGATACCATTTCTAAGCACTTTAAACTTCTTTTTTAATATTCTGGTATTAATTTAGTTTAAATGAAAGATCTCGTTTGGATACAGTGTCAAAATCTGATGAAGCATGAAAAAAAGTTAAGTAAAAAGAAGCATTATTGGAAGTGAAGTAACGTCTGGTATTGTATTTCTGTTAATTTAAGAAACAATTTTACCTTAAGATCTCAATGAGAGGAATGTAATTCTGAAAACAACATCAAAACTGGTGAAGTACAAAAAAGATAGGCAAAATGTGGCCAGATTTGTAGGTGATCAAAGGAAGACCAAACTGTGGTTATGCTTGTGTGTGTGTGTGTGCATGCGTGCACACACTATTACATAAAGTATGTATGCTGCTGAACTCTTACGTTGCCTTGATAAATGAGAGTTTAGCAAGACATGGCTACCTGATGTCTTGGTTTGCTGAACAACCTATGAGGAGGTAACAGAAAATATAGGATGATTTGTTAATTATGATTTTATTCAACATATTCCCCTCTCAGATCCACACACTTATTGCAGAAGTCCTTCAGTTTTTCTAAGCTCTGTAAAAGAACTTAGAAGGTTGGTTCTCCAACCAAGCCTTTCACGATACCCTTAAAGCCAGGAAATTTTCAGTTCCTTCTTTTACATGATGAATATTAATAGTAGGCATGATTTATGCAGAGCCAGTTCCACTCTTTCATCTTTCAAACTTGTATTGGTCTGGTGCAACAAATGCCCTGAGCCCAGCAGTTCTCAGGATGTAAGATTCGTATGGAGTTATCTTCTCTTAAATGACCAGCTAAAGAGTTGAAAGCCTCATCTGCTCTGGATCCTTTGCAGTGTTTGCGAGTAACTTTGTAAAGGTAATTCTATGACATGCCAATTAATCCATAGCTGGGACCCTGAGAGGTGCTACTACTTTAGATCAGAGTAGACTAGGGAATAATAGTGGCATATTCAAAACTATGGAACTTGCAAACTAAAGCCTGGATGTCACACAGGACAAGTAAACAGTCCTCTCTGAGTACAGTAGGGATGGTCTCTATCAGATTGTTGAGCATAAACACTTAACAAGTGGAGTAAATTGAAATAACCTTGTCAAATATGCCTCTCATGACTTTTATTCTTTCAAAAGTTTCTATGGAATTTTATTTTTCATAATGAAAATTACAATTTTGCTCCCCAAAATAGCTTCGCTTCTCTCTCCCCTTAAATTTTTTGTTCTTCAGGTTTCTTGAAATTCTGGAGGATTTTCACGTGGTAAAACATGGAGTTTCCTGTAAATTCTGTTTGCCAAATTCCCTCACAAGACTTTGACTGAACCCAAAATCACGTAGCAGAAAACTGCTTCTAAACAAAAACACTTTGCAGCAGAGTCGATTCTTCTTGGATATTCTATCATTTTCTTCAATATCCCCAAATCCAACTTTTTGTTAATCTTGTCATCAAATAAATACCATAGAGCCCAGTTCTTTGACTGGGCCAGAGACCTCACAAGTCTAGAGGCCATGTGTCTTTACAACAGCCCTGGGTCAACCAATAACTTCTGAGGAAATTTGGTTGATTGAAACTGGAAGAAGTCTTTCATGTGTATATGTGTATGTGTGTAAATGTTTATAAAACTACTTTGAACTATGGATATGGACGGTGTCATTACTGTTTGCAGTTCAGTTGTAAACAGTTATATCACGGTCTGTGATTCAGTTTCATCTGATGATGCTTGTTAATATTTCCCATCAACAAATCACCCAATTGCTCTACACTTTCAAATTCTTCTAGAATAATAACCCTTTACTTGGGAAACAGATAAGGATTGCTGACAGGAAGTGTGTTTGGCCATATAAATCCAGTCTCAATTTCTTCCTGTTTAAGTCATTCTAGCATGGAAAATGGCTATTAAACAAAACAAACAAAAGACAGGTGAAATCAATCTCACTTTTTCTGATTGCAGACAAGATAACTGGTGACGTTAATTTGTATTTGTTGAAAATATCGCAATATCATCCATGCAAAAAAAGAAAAGAAAGAATGAAAAATTAATTAATAAAATTATTTTAATTATCAGTACAAATTGTTTAATGTTATCACAATTAATTAATTGAATTGGCAGTCATTTAAGCATCTGATAATGCAAATTAGAATGAGGTATTATCTCCATTTCTCAAAGCTACTGGATTGGTTGTGTATATAATAAAAAAATTAGCTGCTCATTTCTCTGGAATTGGTCAGTTGATGGAGACATCTCTAATGTGGCCTCAATATGGGTTGAAAATTGATTTAGGCTGCTCATCATATTTCCAAGTTACAGAGAGGTGCAATTAAAATGCCATGTTCATATGTCCGCTTTGTAGGTTTATACATACATACATACACACACACACACACTCATAAAAACCTTGCGTATATATATATATATATATATATATATATATATATATATATGTATGTATGTATATGTATAATAATGTAATTATATATGTATAATGATGTTACATTAACTGAATTAATGTAACTTGGCCCTGAAGAGATGGAAGGCCCTAATTTCTTATCTAATTTCTTATCTCAGACAAGAGTCGGGATCTTGCATCGAAATGCGCATAGGATAATAAACAAGTTTTATTACTATATAGGATTGCGTCATGGCTCTTATTTCAATTGATATGCACCCAAAATTGTATCACCTATACGAAAGTCATTATATTTAAACAAAGTATAAACAACTTTCCTAGTGAAAATTTTGCTACTTTGGTAACAGTTACAATACTTATTTTACCAAAATATTTGGTAGATATTTAAATACACAAATATATATATATATATATATATATAAATCTTGTAATTGTCTAGTTATTGATCTAGTAAATTTTTTCACTTGCAGTTGTCACTGGCTAATGCCACTTGGTAGTCTAATACATTTTCAACCATCAAATAAATTTTGGTAACAATTATTCCACTTGTACTGACTGACCTACCTTCAACAAACAACAAGATAAACTGTTTTGCTATATGCAGCCCTACCAACTTTATCCATGTTGATGACCGCCCCCCACTCTTCACTTTTGTCTTCGTCTGCTTGTTATCCTCTCCTTCCTCCTTCCTATTCTTATGTGTATCCATCCCTTTGATTCTCTCTCTGCTATATTTCATCCACCCCACTTACTCATCCCACATCCACACTTTTAACTTTCTAATTTCCTCCTGATATATTCCTAACAAGAAAGTCTGAAGGAGGCATGATGTAAAAACACTCCTTTGATGCAAGTCTAATGAAGTGCCTCTCTAATGTCTGAAACCACAAATATTAAGTGATTTTTTCATTTAGAATTTTTGCATAAACTGGCATTGCAAATAGAGATGGCACGGAAACAACTGTAACTTGTATTAAAGAATTTTCCTTGTCTTCTTTTCATTGGATTATATATATGCATGTATGTGTCTTTGTGTTTGAGTTTGTGTGCCAACACCTCTTGACAACTGTGCTTTCTTTGTCACATTTTAAACCTGAAAAAATTCTTGCATAGTTTTACCGTTCTACTTACTGATTGTATTTGTAATATGTATGTCAGTTGGTTGATTTCTGTTTCTGAAAACCCAAGCTTATCCAGGCTGAGAGTTCAGCATTTACTTACAAAACCAAGTGCACCAGTTATTATTGGTATAAATGTAAATTTGTATTTTGGATATAGAAGCTGGAGGTTTTGAAGCAGTTGTCCATAATTATCTCCTTTCTCTTTGATTTTCAATGAGATATTCACACCAGCAAGACAGCTGACCTCTATGACAGTACATACTTTTCCTTGTCTGTCCCAATCAGCAATATTCGGCCTGCTATGCTTACACTTGACAGATGTTTTGATGGGAATATTCCACCAGTATTCCTTGTGCTGATATTTGTGTAACAAGGGGATTCTCTATATTTATTCCAGGACAGTTCTTTGGGCATATATTCAAAGTTATCAGACAAGGTATGCTGCTCAAAGTGCTGCTTTCCAAGTCTTATGATGTTATCTGCTTCGTATATACAAATTTGGTCAAGGGATGCACTTCAACACTTGATGGTTAAAAAAATGTTGCCAAAGGGATATGATATAACATTCAAAGGCAGTCTGGATTGATGTTAAGCCTCTGCCCCCTTGTTTTCATTTCAGGTAGAAGCGGTCTACATGGCTGTTGATGTGGAAGTTATGTGAGCTGGTTAGTATCTTTCAGGTTTTCACATCAATGGTTCAAATCTGATCAAACGTCCAATCAAGCAAACCCAAATGTTGGTGTAGGGAAGTGGTTATACACCATTAGGTGTACACCGCTTCCGTACATTAAATTTCTAAAAGAAACAATGGAACGCAGATTCTGAACAACATAACAATATTTATTTACAGTGGAATTCAGTTCACGCTTGGAGGGAATTCGGTAGCTCGTCGCCCTCAGTTACTGAGACGCCTTCTGAATGATTTCTGTGGTTATTTGTGAAGCTCTGGTGCTGACATGTGAGAGAGCTCTGTTGGACGTCTTGGCTCGACGGAGATCAGTCAACGAAGAGACTGAGAAAAGGCGCCAAAGCTGGGTGTCGAACTCTACGCATGCGCATGAGACTCTTCCTGTATTCCTTCCAGAACTAGTCCCTGCGCATGCGTGGATAAAACTCCGGACATTAAACATATAACAGTCATCTTCTATAAGATGTCACTACATTGGTATGAGTACTGGTGCTGCAAACACATTGTGGGCGACTGTTTTATTGAATGCAGAGTGTTCTGACGTCCATATTTTCTTTATTCAGTTGTGATTTTCTTCAGTGACACATGCCTTGTTACATGTACAATTGTAAGATATATTTTTATGTATATATGTATCTATTGAAAGGTAATATTTATCTCCCCTTAAGTCTGAATGTTCTATTAGAACAAACTTCAGTGTGGCAGTTACCATGAAAGAAATTCTCGTATTGGTTTTTAGGTGCAAAATGCATTTTTGTTTATATTGATAGTGGGGAGAAAAATTGATGCTACCTCCGGTACCGAAACTACCAGATTACATGATTTTGACCTTGTTTCATCAATGATGGCCACTCAACTGCCAGAGACAACAGCAATTCATCTGCCTGTCAGTGATGTATTAATTGACAGTGCCAGGACAGCTGCTGTTGCAATTACACAGTTAACTTATTGAAAAAATATATATTAGTTATGGAGGTAGTATTATACTGAGAGGTAATATTTAACCCCACTTAAATGTAGATGTTCCATTAGAATAATCTTTACTGCAGTATTTACCATGAAAAAACTCGTATTAGCTTTTTGGTGCAAAATGCACTCTTGCTTGCAGGGAGATAAATCCCTGCTAACTCCAGCACTGAGACCACCAGCTCATGCGATTTCAACTTGGTTTGGTCTTGTCAGTGTTGGACACTTGACTGATAGAGACAGCAGTGATTCATTTCCCTGTCAGAGATATACACATTGACAGTGCCAGGACAGGTGCTGGTCTTGTGATTAACCAGTTAGTTTGTTAAGAGATCTATATTAGCAAGAGAGGCAGTATTAATACTGAGAGGTAATATTTAACCCCACTTAAACATGAATGTGGTAGTTATGAGGGAAATTCTTGTATTGGGTTTTTGGTGTAAAATGCACTCTTGTTTATATGTCTAGTGTAGAGATAACTCCCCACTACCTGCAGTACCCAGACCACCAGAACGTGATTTTGACCTTCCTTGGTCTTATCAATGACGGGATGCTGGACTGCTAGAGATAGCAGCATCTCATCTCCTCACCAGCAATATTTAGATTGACAGTGCCAATACAGCCACTGGTGTCGCGATTAGCCAATTAGATTGTTAAAAAAATATGTATTAATGATATAGGCAGTATTAATGCTAAGGCATAATAATTATCTGCACATATACGTGGATGTTGTATTAGACCGATTTTTACTGCAGAAGTTATCATGGGATAATCTCTTGGATTGGCTTTCTGATGCAAAATTCACTCTTGTTTATATCGCTTGTGGGGAGATAAATCTCTGCTATATCCCATGCTGAGACTACAAATAACGAAATTCAGTGCCACTATAAACGATATCTCGTATGATATCTACCAACTGTTGGTCGTAGGAAATATGCTGGAAATCATTAAACATTTATTCTACGAAAGGAAAGGAGCATAATAAACAGTTTGTAGTGTAAAATTTATTTTAAATCATTAACACTTTATTATACAAAATAAAAAAAAAAATCATCAAATATTGATTTTAATGTTTGTAAACTGATCTGATATCATTTAAAAAAGCAGTGAACAGATCATCGTTTTTCCTGAGCATTTTCCAACAATAATGATCCAAATGTAATTTAAAGTGTTGAGTAGGTACACCTTTTTTTTTTTCTTGAGTACTTCAATCTTGGCATCAAGCCACAATCGCCCAATAGCTTGTATTTGAGTTCCTGATATAGAATGGGTTGTTTAGTAGAGTGCATTGTCATTTACGGTAGGTCGCAAATAGCAAGGTAGATATCATACTATAGTAGCATCCGATTCATCTCCCCGCCAGCGATATATAGATTGACCGTGCCAGGACAGGCGCTGATGTCGCGATTAACCAGCTGGCTCCTTAAACCAATATATATTAGCAGTAGAAGCAATATTAATACCGAGAGGTAATATTTATGTACCCTCAAACTTCATAGATACCATGAGAGAGGCTCTCGGATTGGCTTTTTGGTGCAAAATGTATTCTTGTTTATATCGCTAGCAGGGAGACAAATCACCACTACCTTCAGCGCTGAGACTACGAGCTCACGTGATCTAGACTTTGCATTGTCTACGATTGTCATAATATTGATTTTTCAAGCAGACAGATTTTACATTTGATTATTTTTATTTACACCTGAAATCTACAATATATATGTGATTAAAGGGACATAATGCAGTGTTATGTGATCAAAGGGACATAATGCAATGTTATATCCTGTTACATTCCCTTTATCCAAAGAAAAAACATAAACTTTTATTTTTTTATTTGTTTTAGTCATTCAGGACTTTTTTGAAAGCCTAGTACTTTTTCTGTCGGTGTTTTTTTCTCCCCGAACTGCTAAGTTACGAGGACATAAACACACCAACACCAGTTGTCAAGCGGTGATGGGGGTACAAACACACAGACACAAACACATACCCACACATATATACAAATATATACGATGGACTGCCTTCAGTTTCCGTCTACCAAATCCATTCACAAGGCTCTGGTCGGCCTGAAGCTATGGTAGAAGACACATGCCAAAGGTGCCAAGCAGTCGGACTGAACCCGGAACCAAGCTTCTTACAAAACAGCCACACCTGTTTACTTTTGTAAATTATATTCTCTAATATTTTTATAATAATAATGTTCTAATTGCATATTTCACACGATTATACCAGTTTTTCAATTTTGTTTATGCCTTTCCAATAAACAACATTCCTTGCTTTGAATTGATACTTTTCAATTCCTCGATGTGCAACATGGATTCTCTGAAGAATAGTGTTCTGCTTGTTTTTTTTGGAATGACCATGCACCCATCTTTTGTTACTAAGACATCCTGTACTGACTGGCATTCTTTCAATGACCAGTAATTTTTTATTCTTTTCACCACATCTTTCACAGTCTCTGGCCATCCACTTATTATTTGTTTACACTAATGACCTTGCTGTTATTGTAGAATCTTTAGAAGAATTGAAGAAGAAATTCCAGGTATGGAAGCAAAACCTGGAATCCAAGGGCCTTAAAGTTAACCTAGCTAAGACCAAAGTTGTTGTTAGCAAGAAAGTAGATAAGACTCTTTCTGCCAGGCAAATGGCCCTGTTCAATATGTAGGAAAGGAGTGGGAAGAAATTCCATTTTGCTGCACCCAGTGTAAGCTATGGACGCATAAGAGATGCATTGGAAGTGCAGGTAGGTTAACAGATGAGGTTGCTTCCATGTGTAGCAGATGTACAGGAACAATAAGCACTAAGAACATGAGGGATTGAGACTATCTCAAATACCCAGGAGGCTCTCTTGAGGTTGTAAATAGTTTCTGCTACTAAGGTGACCAAATTAGTAATGGTGGTGGATGCTCTGAAAGTATTGTCTCTAGAATAAGGATAGAAGGGAGGAAGTTCAGAGAACTACTACCTCTGTTGGCAACAAACAGACTCTTTCTCAAAGTGAGAGGTAGACTATATGATGCCTGTGTACGAATGGCTATACTTCGCAGTAATGAAACATGAGCTCTGAATGTAGAGGGCATGAAGGCAGTATACTCTGCTGGATGTGTAGCATCAATGTGCATGAACATCAAAGTGCAAATGTGTTGCGAGAAAAATTGGGCATAAGAGAAATCAAATGCAGCATGCAAGAGAGGAGACTACATTGGTTTGAACATGTGATGCGTATGAATGAAGACAGTTGTATAAAGAAGTGCTGGTTACTGGAAGTGAGTGGTACCTGTAGAAGAGGGAGACCCAGGAAAACATGGGATGAATGTGATTTCGATATATAACAAGGAAAAATTTGGATCTTGGGAATTTTCCGAAAGTCCTCTCCCCACCTCAAGATTTTCTCCACAAATTTCTTTATAGTCGTAATGCATGCCACTTCAAAGTTATTTATATAAAATTTCATTGAAAAAAACCCATTTTCCTAAAAGTTATGAGGGAAAAAGTCGAATTTTGTGAATTTTCCGAAGTCCTCTCCCCACCCCTTGGAAAAGATCTTCCCCACAAATTTCTTTATAATCGTAATGTATGCCGTTTAAAACGTATTTCTATAAAATTTCATTGAAAAAAACCCCCCTTTTCCTAAAAGTTATGAGAGAAAAACTCAAATTTTGTGAATTTTCCTAAGTCCTCTCCCCACCCTCCCGTTGCTTTATGCGCACTCCTTTTTTC
>NC_069001.1:16372650-16376035 GCF_001194135.2 Octopus bimaculoides | reverse complement strand
TGTGAATTTTCCTAAGTCCTCTCCCCACCCTCCCGTTGCTTTATGCGCACTCCTTTTTTCATATTCATTTCCTACACATTGTTTTACACACATTCCAGTATTTAAATTTTTTTTTATTTTCATTTCTGGATCAAGATGTAAACATTAGCTAAAATTAGTAACGGAATTGTCGACGCCACCAGTTTTATAGCACGTCGGTCGAGTCAAACTCGCAGATATTTTTCAGAGAAGGCAAAAAAAAAAAAAAAAAAATTACCGTTATCTCTTTATGACTGGCTTTCATTCACTTTATTTTTTTAGTGTAACTGAAATATCATTGTACTGCGAGCTGCCGCCATATCATATTGTTGATTTTCAATGATAATTCAAGCATGCAGATTTTACGTGTGGTCACTTTTATTTACACCTCAAAATTCCTCAGACACACACGCACACAGAAACACACAAATAAAGGGACATAATGCAGTGTTATACCCTGTTGCAAGGAGGTAAAACTTGTCTCCCCTTAAACGTGGATGTTTTATTAGTACAAACTTTGCTGATATAGTTACCATGAGCGAAACTCTCGTACTGGCTTTTTGGTATAAAATGCACTCTCGTTTATATCGCTGGTGGGGAGATAAATTTCCTCTACCTCTGGTTCCGTGACTACAGACAACATGATTGTGATCCTGTTTCGTCAATGATGGACACTCGACCGCTAGAAACAGAAGAGATTCATCTCCCCGCCAGCGATATATAGATTGACAGTCCAGGACAGGCGCTGGTATGGCGATTAGTTAGCGTATTAAAAAAAAATGTCTACTAGCGATAAAAGCAATATTAATACCGAGAGGTAATATTTATCCCCACTTAAACGTAGATGTTCTATTACAACAACCTTTACTGCAGTGTTTACCATGAGAGAAACTCTCTTATTGGCCTATGGGTGCAAAATGCACTCTTGTTTATATAATACTAGCAGCTAAGCCCGGTTTCACCCGGTCTGTTTGAATAATGTGGCTGTGATCGTTTTCGGTTAGGTATAATCATCGTTTCTCAACCTTATCATTTAGGGTCCCCTGTTTCGATTGGAGCCTCCAGCTGTATGAAAATTTCCTAACACCTCTTCCCCTGTCAGAAAACAGCTTCAGGAGTTGTGAAGAACGAATTTGTACGTAGTCTGTTTCTGAGAGCTATTCTATTGGACCTCTGTCTAATCATTAAAACATTGGTTTAATTATGAACATAGAAAGAAATTATACATTAATCCCTATTTTTGTAAGCAGTTGTATCCGTAAAAAATTTATTTGCAGAGAGTAGAAATTGAAAGAAGATATATGAAATGGACGTGTGTGTGTGTGTGTCTGTGTCTGTGTGTGCGAGCGTGCGTGCTTGCGTGTATGTATGTGTTTACAATAGTTGATTTATGGAAAAGATTATGTTAAATTTTTGAAATGCAAATATTGAATAAAAATTAAGTTCAGACCTCTCCATAGTAGCTAGACCTGGTAGAAATAGCAGCCAAATCTCCCTCAAAACACCCTACTGTCTTAATCCGACAATTCTGCCTATTATGTAGTTTCAATGAGAAACTGTAACTAAAGATTAAGATTATTAACCCGACAAAGAGGTGAAAGAAGAGAGACAGCAGAGCGAAAGTTTTGGCTGACTGTCATCCTGTACTCTCCTTGTTGCTAACGAAATGGTATATGCCAGCTGTGTGAGCAACTGGTTGTTTTAATGACAGAAGAAACAGGGGAATTCCATTAGAAAAAGTTTTAATCGATTTTCTCGATAAGTATGGGGGCTAGGGAAAAAAATACAAACCGCATTCCAATCTATGTACCCGTCTCCACATGTGTGCCATTTTTCACACAAATCCACCCAGCCGTTTGGCTGTAACATCCGCTGGGCAGCTAATTTCCACAACTGTTCACAGTTTCTCTTCTCTAACCCAAATCATTATATTAGGTCTGCTGTGCTTACATTTTATTGAGGTCTTCACTGGTACATTCAGCCAGTATTCCTTTTTATTATGAGTGGCTAAGGCTTCTACCATATTGTGGGTTCTTATTTCTTTGTCCTCGGGATTATCCTTCCGATGGATTTCATTATAGAGTGTCCTAGCTACAACGTTATGTGTCGTCGGTAGACAATACTGTGATGACATTTTCGGACACTTACTTATGATGTGGCTGATATCTTCAGTGTGAACTCCACAAAGTCTCCATCGGTTGTCACACTTTACGTTCTCTGCGTCTGTTTCTGATGTGAAATAATAATACATTATTAGAGTCTTAGTTTACTTAGGATGTCTCACATCTCGTTAGTAGCTACATATTGTAAGATTATGTAAAACATATGTACATTCTAATACACGGGAAATCATTTCTTCTCGAAAACAGATTAAGCTGGCAGCGTTGTCTCGTACAATAGCGAGTGAAGTTCTTCTACAAAGCAATGTGCTTTCTGTCTTTAAAAGCCAGAAACGATATTATTAAAGGGCGGCAGCAAACACCAATGACTTCAATCGCAATTGGTTGAAAAATATTGTTGGTAGATAGTATCAAGTGTTTTAAAACATTTATTTATTCTGCCAATAAAGTGGGACATATAAGTGATTGGATGTCCAAAGCATTTTCAACAAGTTTGTCCTAAACGTCTATTCTTGTTTTCAGATATTTAGTTAGTCCATGTTTCGTACGTTCTGAGTTTGCGCAAAGCTTTCCTTTCAATAAGTCCCGAGTTACTCTCGTTATTGAAAAATAAAAGTGGGAATGTATTTCAGTCATGGTGCAATGTATTCCAGGGAAACATGTCCTGTGCATCACTTACGATGCACGGGACTGGCAAATGATTAAAAGAGGGGGAACTACACTGGATAATGAGAGTCGTGATGGTCACAGCTGGAATTCCTTTGATAAGAAGGTATGCTCAATCGTTGCCGAGTTGAAGAGAGGCAACAACGACACCACCACCACCACCACCACCACCACCGCCGCCGTCGTCGTCGTCGTCGTCGTTATCATCATCATCATCATCATCATCATCATCATCATCAATAACAACAACAGGACCTCTTCGATTATGAATGACCTTGGGATTGCACCTAGAAAGTTACTCTCCGAGGCACAAGTCTGGGCAAGGTTGTTTATGGAAGACCAGCAGTCGCCTATGCATACCGACCTTCCCTCTCCACGCCACCAGTCTTATCCAAGGGAAAGGCAAAGGCCGATACAGCTTGGCACCAGTGACGTCACAACTCATTTCTACAGCATAACGAACTGGAGCAACGTGAAATAAAGTGTCTTGCTCGAGGACACAACACACATCCCGGTTCGGGAATCGAACTCATTACCTTTTTGATTGTGAGCCCGACGATCTAACCACTGAGCTATGCGCC
>NC_069001.1:16371190-16372596 GCF_001194135.2 Octopus bimaculoides | reverse complement strand
CTTTTATTTGTTTCAATCAATTTGACGGTGGCCATGACGTCTTGAAGGGTTTTAGTCGAACAAATCGCCTCTAGGACTTATTTGTTATGCCTTGTACTGATTCTATTGCGAGCTTTTGCCGAACCGCTAAGTTACGAGGACATAAACACACCAAAACCGGTTGTCAAGCGGTGGTAGGAGACACACGCACGCACGCACACACACACACACACACACACACACACACACACACATACACGACAGGCTTCTTTCAGTTTCCCTCTACCAAATCTACTCACAAGGCTTTGGTCAGCCCGAGGTTTTAGTAGAAGACACTTGACCTGAATAACATGTAGTGGGATTGAACCCAGAACCATAGGTTGTGAAGCAACCTTCTCACCACACAACCAGCCTGCGTCTCTATACATTTTAATTATATGTAAACAAAAGGGGTTAGGAAACCACTCCCGGTCGAGCCGCTACTTCTCCGCATCAGAAGTCACATCTCCGTGACCACGGATGTATAATTAGAATGTCGCAGGAAAGAATCACAGGACAGATTCTTCAAATGACCTGAACTAAAGGAGACCTAGGATCAAGAACAAGATAGTTGGTTGGTATCCATAGTCTCAGTTGGTTCCGCTTGAGAATCCGGCCAGAAAATGTAATGACAGTTGCTTCTGATAGCACTCTATGGAGGAGATCCTTGAGAACTCTACCTGCATGACACTTCCAGGAACAGCGGGCGAGAAGATGGATGGATGAATTAAAACAATTTGCCCTTGGATTATTTGATCGGTAAGACTTCATAATAATTGTTACCGTTTTAGGTTCAAGGCTAGCAGTTTTGAAGGGATGGAACTAATCGAAACCATCAACCTCAGTATTAGACTGTTACTTTATTTTATTGACCCTCAAAACAATGAAACGCAAAGTTGTCTTTGGCGAGATTTGAACTCAGATTGTAAAGAGCAGGAATAATTATCGTGAGGCATTTTTACAACTCTCTAATGATTCTGCTAATTTATCACCCTTAAGAGACATCGTAATAATAGTTTCTGATTTAGGCAGAGGGCCAACAATTTTGAAAGGGGAGTTTGGTTAGCCGATACCATCAACCCCAGTACGTCACTTGTACTTTATTTCATTGATCTCGGGAGGGGGAAAAGCAAAGTTGACTTCGTCAGGATTTAAACTCAGAATCCAAAAGGCCAGGGCAAATACCACAAGGCATTTCGTCCAACACTCTATTGATTTTCCCGCCTTTTATAATAATAATAATAATAATAATAATAATAATGATAATAATAAATTCTTTTACTGGCTATGAGGGCTTACATAAAGTAACATAGAAGGTCATAACAGGACGATACAACTGGTTTTAAAAGCGTGTAAACAAAAAAACAATTAAAATTAAACAAATGAAA
>NC_069001.1:16364061-16370496 GCF_001194135.2 Octopus bimaculoides | reverse complement strand
TACTACTACTACTACTACTACTACTACTACTACTACTACTACTACTACTACTACTAATTATTATTATTATTATTATTATCATTCAGTAGTCTTATTTTTATAACATGCTTTCACTGCACTACCGAGCGCAGCTCTGTGTGCCTTGGGTATGTGCTGTGGTTTGTTGTGATGCTCCTATTTTTACTGTACTGTAAGTGTTTTACGTAGGATGAGTGCGATGCCTATTAGTGCTATTTTCTGTATGTTATATATATTTGTAAGTCCTGGTGTTTTTGTTATGTATTTGTCTGAATATTTTTTATCGTACCTAATGCGCCTACTATAATAGGAATTGTTTCTGTTTTTAGACTCCACATTCGAGTTACCTCTGTTTCCAGGTCTTTGTAATTTGAAAGTTTCTCCATTTCTTTTAGAGAAACGTTGTCATCTGTTGGTATTGATACATCGATTAGAAAGCATTTTCTTCTTCATGATCTTTGACAACTATATCTGGTCTATTTGCCTTAATTTCTCTATCTGTGTGCATTGGCATATCCCAGAGTATGGCTGCTTTCTCATTTTCTGTGACCTTTTCTGGCGTGTGCCTATACCATCTTTTTTCTGTTGTTATTCTTTAGTGTTGGCATAGCTTTGTAGTGAAACCACCTCTCTCACGGTTATTTATTTACAAATGCGAACGTAGCAGGTAACAACTCTTTCCCGCCTTGGACCCCGGCTGTTGTCCATCACCTGACTGACTATTATTTGCTCGGCAATTGTCCCCAGTCCTTTCGCGCCAGGGTACAAACCGACCAATCATGGCCATCTAATAAGGTCACGTGAGAGAGTGTTTTTCTGATGATTTCTGGAGCCTCCTTGTACCTATAAATAGCCTGCTTTAACCCGCGCCAATTTGTCGCGGCTTCAGATCTTCTAAGATCTGGTCATGGACCACACGTAACACAACCAGCCAGTTTCCAGCGACGAC
The DNA here is from genome assembly GCF_001194135.2 of Octopus bimaculoides. NCBI lineage: Eukaryota > Metazoa > Mollusca > Cephalopoda > Octopoda > Octopodidae > Octopus > Octopus bimaculoides. Next base: position 16,369,529 of record NC_069001.1, on the reverse strand, counting down.
AACAACACCATCGTTCAACTCTTTACTACAACTTTCGTCTCCAACGTCGCCAACGTCAACATGACTTCTCCACGTACACAAGCAACTGCAGCTTCTCAACCCTGTTTGTGTGAATTGCCTCACCACGAATTAACAGCCAAAACTCAACCTGCGAGAAACCATCTGTATCAAGAATCCGGCCCGGCATCGAAGCCTCAACTGCACGACAAGTGACTTAGCTCTGCCTCAACCTTAACCTCTTATACACAGACTTTCTAACTACTGTGTACCTTAACAGAACTGGTATTTCCTTATCCGTGTTACTGACTCTTTTCCATCCTCTGTATCTCTTGCATTCACATACATATATTTGTATACACACTCTTTGTTTACATGACGGCCTGTCTTACATTGTGTTTTATTATGTCGCATTCACACACACACAGACATACAGTTTAATGCTCTAATAAACCTTACTGTTATACATCTTTATCGGTTGAGTCATCTTCTATCTTTACCTTACTGGCAATTCCTAGTTCTCTATGTTATAGTATTATAACATATCTTATATTTTGTGTCGACCGTGCGACGCGTTAAAAGGAGCCTGTTTCCATTCGTCACCATTTCTCCTTTGGTTCGCACGGTCGTCTACAGCTTCCACTGTAAATAGGTCCCAACTCTGACGCGTCTGTGAATATATTCTTTCTTATCCAGGACTGGGCCGCCAGAGACAATATGATTAATTGTTTCTTGTCCATCTCCACATATTTTGAAATTACTTGTATTTCTTTTCATTACATGTTTTTGGTCATTTCTGGTGAGGAGGCTCTGGTCTTGTGCTGCAATTAAAAATCCTTTAGTCTCTGCTTTAAGTCCTGAGCTTCTCAGCCATGAAGGGGCTTTTCTTGCTATCGTTTTAGCATGATCCGTTGCTGTTCCAGTTTTAGTTTGGATTTCAGTTGTTTTACAGCATTTGTTGTTTTTTCTTTCTCTTCATAGTTGTTAGGTACTATGACTTATTTTTCATATTTGTCAGCTTCCTTAAAGATTGAAAGCAGTTTTTTGTTTTGCTCGTGTTTTGTGGCTCCCCCGTTCATTTCTTTCTATCTGCCTGTCTTTAGCTTTACCACCAGAACATCACCCTCTGCTAAATATTGTATCCTAAACACATCTCTTTCTCTTTATCCTTCCTTCCCCACCCTACAGCACGTCGTTAACACTTTTCTCTCCGTCTTTTGTCTCACCGTCTTTTTCTCTCGCTCTCCGCCTCTCATTTCAACTAACCACGTGATGCATTTGGCCTTAGAGTATTATTATACTCCTCTCTTTTTTCTTCTCTATTCATATTCTCCCCTCTCTCTCTCACTTTTACTTCACTTCTCACTCACTCCACCTCAACCTCTCTAACTACCTAAAGTGTAACGGGCGAACGAGCAAGCAGATTATTATATAAATAATAACAACACCATAACCACCACCACCACCACCAACAACAACAACAAAAATTATCATAATTATCCTTTCTACTATATGTACAAGGCCTGAAGTTTGAGGATAGGGTCAAATCGATTACATCAACCCCAGTGCTCAATTGGTGCTTATTTCGTCGACTCCAAAAGGCCAATAGGCAAAGTTGATCTCGGCGACATTTAAACACAGAACGTGAAGCTAGAAGAAATACCGCTCAGCATTTTATCCGGAGCGCTAACAATTTTGCCAGCTGGTCCCCTTACGCGATTTCAGATTTTTAACACAAGGCCTGCAGGTTTAAGAGGGCAGAGAGAGTTGAGACCATCGACTCTAATACATGATTGGTACTTTATTTTATTGCCTCCGGAGAGATGGAAGATGAAGTTGACCTGAGCGGGCGTTCAACACAGAACGTAAACAGCAAGAACAAATGTCACAAGGCACCTTGTCTGGGGCTCCAACGATTCTACCGGTTCACCGCTTTCAATGAGATTCAGTCGTAATGGTTTCAAATTTTGGCACATGGCCAGTAATTTTAAGGGAGTGTGTGTTGGGGGTGGGAGGTGGGGGTAAGTCGATTACATCAACCCCAGCTCTCAACTAGTACTTATTTTATCGACCCCGAAAAAGAATGTAAGACAAAGTCGACTTTGACAACATTTGAGAATGTAAAGAGCCGGATGAAATGCTGCTAAGTATTTTATCCGATGCGTTAACGATTCTGATTGTCAACCGCCCTTGATAAGGTTAATTAATAACAGAACGTATTACGAGAGACAATTTATTAAACAAGTATTTTTGTAGAGAATTTTCCTTTGTATGATCTCAATAAAAATAGTGTTTTTTTTTTCTAATGTAATAGTAACATATGGTGAGAGAATTCCAATAAAAACAACAAAAGCTGTTTTAGTGGGGTGAGGGTGCAGTGAGACGAGAAACGGAGTATGAAACATATGGCTTGGGTTTTGGTATTACCTCTCTTCACATCACTTAACGTAAGACACAATCGTTGTTCAAATTTAGAAACTTAACTCTTCCTCATTTGAAGTCACGCTGTGCTCTGTTAAGAGAAAACGAAAAGAAATAACATTAGAAGTGTTTGTCGACCATTGTTGGCCTTGATGATGTTTTGAACCAAACATATTTATATATATATATATATGTGTGGCTTGTGACAGATAGTGGTGGGGTAGGGCGAGAGGGGAGATTATCTACGCAGTTGCCGAAGCTGCAAGAAATATCAGCTCAATTCTCTTTCAAATCACACCCTGCCGTCTTAAAAATGGACACGTTGGAGAATTTTATTCAAGCTATATAAAAAGACGGGACGAGTCACGACTGGGATCCATTTGATCGTTGGTCTGTTCAATCAAGGTTGACACACTAGCGTAGCTAGAGTGTGTGCCGCCTGGGGCGGACCTTCCGTTTGCCGCCCCTGGACCTCACAAAAAAAACACATAATTGAGTAGTGGTTGAGATACAGCTAAAGCTAACTTTCTGCAGGAACTTAAGCTACTCATTCGGCCACGGAATTTGACGACTACTACAACCCGCTACCATTACTGACACGCATTTCGCACAGGCATGCATAAACTGATTTCGTATTTTTTTCTGTTAACAATTGTTTTACTGTTAACGGTTAATAAATATTGTAGTCGATTCAAACATGAACAAGCAAGAAAAAACACGAAAAAACACGAAAAAAAACCCAACAACGCGAGGACGTGGAATAAGTACAGTGTTATTGGACGCTCAGGAAAGGAAAGAAAAGAAAGAGGATTTAACGTTTCGAGCGGAGCTCTTCGTCAGAAATATAGGAAAAGTTCAAAGAAAGGAAGACAGAGAAAGAAAATCGCCAATGATGCACACGCGGTCACATATTGGAATGACCGGAAGGGAAAGGGTGGAGAAAAAGTTCTTTTCAAAGACAGGAGAGTGTAAGAGAAGGAGGTATGTGTGTGCGTGTGCGTGTGTGAATAATGATAGCACGTGTGTGTGTGTGGTTATGGCTGTTTAAAAAGCAAGTGAGAGAGTTTTTTTGTGGGTTGCAAGCATTGGTTGGGGGAAAAGGCAAGAAAACGGCAAAGAAGGGATTGAAGGTGTTGGAGGAAGGAGTGGAGGTCAGGCATGGGGAGAGAGTGTGAGTGTCGGTGTAGGTGTTATAGTTGGCGACAAAAAGAAAAAAGTGGAAGTAGGAAGAAGAAAGGTAGAAGGAGAACGAGAAAAAGTGTAAGAGTCACGGACGGATTATGATGATATCCAGTCAAGAGTAGAGTGGCGTAATCCGAATGAACAGGAGCTGGTATCTCCAAAGGAACTGGTATATCTAGGAATTGGTATCTCCAAACAGGAACTGGTATCTCCAAGATCAATCACAAGGCCGGGGTCCGTGTGAGCGTGCGGTATATAGTCGATTCAAACATGAACAAGCAAGAAAGAACATGAAAAAATAACAACGCGAGGACGTGGAATAAGTACAGTGTTATTGGACGCTCTTGGTCTTCACAAATGTTTGATCTTCTGTCAACCAACCAAATATTTTGTCGTTACATGGTTGTGGCTTTGATCATAAACCTTTCCGATCAAAGCTAACCTGGGGCTAAAAATCAACTTGAAGCAAATAAATACAAATAGTAAAGAGTAACCAATCAATATTTGATTGAAAATAACTGGATTCATTTGTTAAAAAGTAAATCTAATTAACTGCATGAATTCCACTTTGCTTGATTAAAACAAACAAATAAAAATATATTAAAATGTTTGCTTTTTTTATCGTCAACAACAACGACAATCTATCGATTTACTATGAGAAAAAGCAAGAATTTTCTCCATTATCAAAAACCGTTTAATTGTAATAATAAGACAACAAGAACGTCAGATTATAAGGAATCCTGAACCAAATTGTTCAAGACCGAAAGACAACAGTAGATTCAACATTGAAAAATATGGCAGATGAATACGAACAGCAGAATATAGTCTTTCTTCAAATATATCCATGAAGGAAAATATTATATTCGCTCTTCCTTGAGCCTCCACATCTTCAGACAAAATCGTAAGGGCAGCGCCGTCATGACATGGCGGTGTGTCTTCCGCATTAAAAATTTTTTTTTAAGATCTGGTGAAGCCCAATCCTCCTCAGGTCTGACAACAAACTATTTTTTCTTCTTTCAGAGACAGAAATAAATAAAGAAAGAAAGAGAGAGAGAGAAGAAAAATCCGATGTTGTATTTATAAACTTCGAAAGGATAATGATGAAGACCTAAGTAGTATTTGAACTTAGAGACCCAGAACGAATACAGCAAAGCAAGCTACCGGACGCTTTAACATTTCGCCCAATCTGCATCCTTACATTATATTTACAAAATATTAAATGTGCTTTTTATCCTTTCAGGATTGATAAAACAAAGTAGCAGTCAATTACTGAAGTCGAGGTGGTCGCCTAACTTCCTCCCCGCGAATTTCTGGCTTCGTACCTATGTTAGAAAAAGATTATTCAATTTGTAAAGAAGAAATCTGCCTAACAGCGGACGAAAATCATCCAGCACGGTTGTGACATTACTAAATACGTATTTCAGCATGCGGTCGCCAGTGGATATCTGCTACTGATGAAGCGCAAAGAGGCAGAAATATGTATCTAGCAATGTCACTATGGACGATTTCTGCCTTCTGACATCTTTCTTTTTCAGTCACTGTTTTATGATATGATCAGTGACTGATTTTCTCTTAGCGTGGATACTTGCCACAGACGAAGCACAAATACATATTTGGTGATGCCACCACAGCTGCTGGGTATTTTCGTCTGCTACTGATCCATTTCTGTGTTTTTAACATTATACTTCTATAAGAGATGCTTTCTCGAGATGAATGCTAGCAGGCTTTCAATGATGCATCTGCTTTAAGTATAACACATGGACACACACACACACACGCACGCACGCACGCGCACACACACACAGACACACACACACACACACACACACACACACACACACACACACACACACACACACACACACACA
>NC_069001.1:16360530-16363471 GCF_001194135.2 Octopus bimaculoides | reverse complement strand
CTGAAAGAAGCCCGTCGTATATATGTATATATATATATATATATATATATATGTATGTGTGTGTTTATGTTTGTGTGTCTGTGTTTGTCCTCCCAGCATCACTTGACAACCGATGGTGGTGTGTTTACGTCCCCGTAACTTAGCGGTTCGGCAAAAGAGACCGATAGAATAAGTACTAGGCTTCCAAAGAATAAGTCCTGGGGTCGATTTGTTCGACTAAAGGTGGTGCTCCAGCATGGCCGCAGTCAAATGACTGAAACAAGTAAAAGAGTAAAAGAGTAAAGGATATGTATTGTAGCAGGAAAAACTTTGAATGTATGTTTCACAATAAAAGAAAACTCAGTTCTTGACACTTTGTGATGGTGGATCTCCGTCGTTTAACGACGAGGATTCAGTTCGCCGATCAACTTTAGCGTGTAAGTCGGCTGATTATTCTATAAACACGTGCACTTTAAAGGTGATTTCTAGGTAGAACCAGCATACGACAAGTTGTGACAAGGGCGTACCATTCGAATTACATGTACAATCCACCCGATTGGCTTCTGTATAGTTTCTATCTTTCCAGTTTTAGATACAAGATATAGGTCAGACCAAAGCTATAGAAAATCTCATTTGTCCCAAATACAATGTAGTGGGATCAAACCAGGTATCACATGGTTGCAAAGCGAACCATCTGAGCATTCAACCATGCTGCACCTGCCAATCCTATGTACTAATTCTATCTGCTATAAGGCCAAGGCCTGAAATTTTGGGGAAGCGGGGCTGGGGCAAGTCGATGCCATTGACCTCAGTACTTCACAAGTACTTTATTTTATCGACCCCGTAGTGATGAAAGACAAAGTCGACCTTGGCTGAATTTGAACGCAGAATGTAAAGAGCCAAAAGAAATTCCGTTAAGCATTTTTGTTCGACGCTCGGCGCTTTATTATAATACTAAAAATCCTGCGAAGGCAGCTGGCAGATGTTATTGATATTTTTGATTCAATTATGGAATTCTTCAATAGCTTTGATTTATCACCTGTGTTGGACTTTGATGAAGAGAGGCCCCTAGGCTTTTCCATTTGCGAAGCACCTCCAACTAACCCATCTCTTATGTCTATATGTATATGTAAACCTACATGATAAACATACAAACTGGTCTAATTTACCTATTTCTTCGTAAATTGAAAAAAATGAACAACTTTTATCGATATTCTATCTTTATTGGGACCCCCATCAAAGTTATCTACATAACATTTACCAACCCCAGAGAAACAAGTTGCGAATCTGTTTATATTCACATAAAATCCAGTAGCACCAGAGACCCGGAGCTACAAATTTGTATATTATAAGTGTTTAACAAATTGTTTGACCAGTGCCCCTCAAGCTTCTAAAGCTGACAGGAAAACCCAACACTGTATGCCATAAAGGCAATGAATAGTTGCTGTATAAATAAATGATCATGTTTTGTTTAGCTGACTTACATTCTAAATTTGCAAAGGAAACAAATTAGGTTATTCATGCTTGGTCTTTTATTTTAGAATTTCAACTCAAGACTGGTTTATATAAATCTTATTTATGTCGCAAGTATGTTCAGTATTTCTCGAACTTGTCACGACTAAAACAAGAAGGAAATGAAAGTATTTCAGACACTTAGTGATAAGAAATGTTGGTTATCCCTATAAGCATGGTAGACCGAAATCTGAGGAGCTTCTATTCAAGGAGTAAACATAATTCTTGTCAGCCGTACAGAGCTGTTGTAACTGCTCTTCGTTCTTCGTTCTCCTTGTCTGCGTATATACCTCTGTTCATCACTTTGAGATGTTCTGGCTTTTGTAGTGCACAGTCTGTTCGTTTCTTGGTATGCTTCCCTTTCTGCAGCTATCTCTCTTTCCCTGGACAGAGACATTCTTTTGGCTGACCGTGACATTATAGACAAATTTGACACTTTCCTTCTAGGCATGGTTATAAACGTATACAGAAATACACAGGTGCAGAAGATAGTAAACAATGAAAATAACTGGGTAACGGAACTTATATTTCTTAATACGACGGGCAGAAAGTAAATAAGAAATTTTTACGGAAAATAAAGAACTGTACGGGTTAAAGCGAAATTTGTCAGTGAATCAAAGAGCCAGTATCGAATGAACCAGAAAAAAGGCGTTAACAACAGAAAAACACAAAACGTTGCAAAAGTAAATAAGAAATTTTTAGGGAAATTTAACGAAGTGTATGGATTGAAGTGAAATTTATGAAGTTACTTCTGTCAGTAAATTATGTATGAAATTACTTTCATCAGTAATTGTGAACTCCTTTCTGCCAGCAATTTGTCGTTCTTGTTTGTAAATAGCTATTGAAGACTTACAGTGAAAACAATAGTGATTGAACTTGAAGTGAAATCAATAGTCTGAAAAATGAAAGTGAAAAAAATAGCGAGTGAGTGAGATATAAAGAGAGGGGTGAGAGAAAGAGAGAGAGAAGGAGAGAGAGAGAGCTAGCTAGTTAGACAAATAAGATAGGTAGATAGATAGATATAGACAGATAGATACAAGGAGATAGAGATAGATAGAAAGATGTAGAGAGATAGAGATAGATAGAGAGATATAGATAGAAAGATATAGAGGTGACCGACGCTAGAAAACTGGAAGTAAATATTAAAAAAAATTTCAAGACGTAAATCTAATATAAAAAGCAATATTAAAAATTTTTTTAATAACCAGTGGATGTAAGGGAGGCAATCAATTTCTGAAAGTTACTTCGCAGAGAGTTACCTCCCTTCTTCAAGTAACCCAGGACCGGGTGTTTTCTGCCCCTAGAGTTCCTGTTACTCATTATGTGAAAAATTTTAAGAGTCTAAAACCATCCCTGGAATGTAAGTAATGTATGTTCCCAGTTTAGAGAAAATCAGTTGCAAAATATAGCCGTTATAATCTTTTACACACACACACATTCACACACACAC
>NC_069001.1:16358830-16359952 GCF_001194135.2 Octopus bimaculoides | reverse complement strand
TATATATATATATATATGTATGTGTGTGTATATGTTTGTGTGTATATGTTTGTGTGTCTGTGTTTGTTCCCCCAACATGGCGTAACAACCGATGGTGGTGTGTTTACGTCCCCGTAACATAGCGGATCGGCATAAAAGCCTGAAAAAATAAGTACAAGGCTTACAAAGAATAAGTCCTAGGGTCGATTTGCTCGACTAAAGGCGGTGTTCCAGCATGGCCGCAGTCAAATGACGGAAACAAGTAAAAGAGAGTATGGCTAAAATCTCTTGTTCATTTCCCTCGCTTCCAGCCAGTGTCTATGTGACACGATAGTTTTAGAGCCATTTGGCGTCTACTTCTAGCATGTGACGCTACTCAGTAGTTGCCCTTATTATAATTATATTTATACAAATTATATACTTTGTATTAATCTTTACCTAAATGGTTTATTACAAGCTAGCTACTTGATAAAATCCTTGGAGAGATTTATATAAAGTTCTAACTTTCATTATAGTAGTAACTATGGAAGACTGGTGGGATTATTATTTGCATGGACTTAAAGATTGGTCGCCATTTAGCATATAATTTAGTTATAGCAGTTTACTATTATACCGATACAATGTACATTGGTTTATATGTTTCTTTGTTGTAGTTTTATTAAAGTTAGTGTTTAATCCTACCTATAAATTGATTGATTGAATGAATGTAGTTATTAAGCTTTCAATTTTATATTATATTACGGAAGACGGTAGAGATTATAATTTTTGTTTGACTTTATAGATTTGTCGCTGTTTAGTTATGTATGTAGGAGTTGGTTTTAATTTACTTATTGAATTTATTTACCGATACGGTTGTACATAGGGTAAATGTGTTTGAAAGTTGCAGTTTCTTTAGTTTGTTTCTAAACAACACTTATTTCAGTGCTATGGACACCGCCAGATTGAATGGTACTGCCCAGGTGTGGAGACCATAATGATATCCGTGGGGCAGCTGATGATGGAGGTATGCTGGATTGTTTGTATGGCTGTTTTGTATATGTGGAATAGTATTATTGGATTGTTGGTATGGCTGTGGAATAGTATTATAATACATCCTTTTGATATATATATATATATATATATATATATATATATATATATATA
>NC_069001.1:16351095-16356538 GCF_001194135.2 Octopus bimaculoides | reverse complement strand
GATATTGCAACTTTTCACTCAAAACCCTATGAATGGTGCTTCGGGAAACCCCAGGAACCAAAAGGCAGAGATCATCCAGAGTGATCCGCCGATTTTCACGCAGGATTTGCTCAACCTTCGCGACTGTCTCGTTGGAAATTGATGGTCGCCCGCTTCTTTCTTCGTCATGAATTTCTGTACAACCAGCTGCAAACTCCCTACACCGCTTGCAGACGTTACTGGCATCCATGTACGACACGCCATACACTTCCGTTAATTGGCGATGAATTTCAATCGGTTTAATGCCTTTTGCGTTCAAAATCCGAATAACTGCGCGATCTTCACACTTGGCAGTAGCGTCAATCGGGTGCTCCATCAGATACGAGTGCCAAGCCAAGACTGAGCGTGGCAGCGAAGCGCACGCAGATGTAGACGCATGCGCATGCACAAAAAACACAACAGTGTTGCAATAGCCGCACACACTGTTTCCCTGCATCTCCAGCGCTTTGGAGACCTTACTTTTGGGATTATCCTCGTATTAATAATTGTCAGGAGGACTGAGATTTTCCACATCTATAATTTTATTAAATTAAACAGTTATTTACAGCATTCTTTCGTGGACCTACGCGTGTTTCAACTGCATCAACTGTTAGGTGTACATTTTGGTTCTATTGTCGATGCAGTTTCTTCAGAGCACATATTTACTGCCATTCAAATTTAAGCTGTAAATAACTGCTTAATTTAATAAAATTATAGATGTGGAAAATCTCTGTTCTCTTGACCAATATTAATGCTATTACTTGCTCTCCGGAAACTATGCATTCCTAAGAAGGACACTCGAATTTACCAAGCGTGAATAATTACCGGAGTCAAGTAACTTATTACTAACTCGGGAATGGCTAACAATCGCTGTGGTTAACCGGCATTTATAACCGATTTAAGAGGAAACACGGAAACCGCCAGGATAACATATCCCTTTGAAACCGTTTTTGGAAATATGTATGTATGTATGTATGTATGTATGTATGTATGTATGTATGTATGTATACTCTTTTACTCATTTAACTGTTTCAGTCATTTGACTGTGGCCATGCTGGAGCACCGCCTTTAGTCGAGCGAATCGACCCCAGGACTTATTCTTTGGAAGCCTAGTACTTATTCTATCGGTCTCTTTTGCCGAACCGCTGAGTTACGGGGACGTAAACACACCAGCATCGGTTGTCAAGCGATGTTGGGGGACAAACACAGACACACAAACACACATACATATATATATACATATTATACGACGAGCTTTTTTCAGCTTCCGTCTACCAAATCCACTCACAAGGCTTTGGTCGGCCCGAGGCTATAGTAGAAGACACTTGCCGATGGTGCCACGCAGTGGGACTGAACCCGGAACCATGTGGTTGGTAAGCAAGCTACTTACCACACAGCCACTCCTGTATGTATGTATGTATGTATGTAGAAATATTTTTACATACGTACGTAAGGAGATAAATAGATAGATAGATAGATAGAAAGACAGACAGAGAGACAGAGATAGATAGAGAGACGGACACACAAATACGTATAATGTGTACATGTGTGAGGCCAATGAAATGAATCTGTCAGCCGCCTAATTAGACGCTATATATATACTCGTAAAGTCCAAACGATTTATTTTAAAATGAAATCTGAAAGAAAATAAGTATGATAGATAATGATATCTGATGTTTATTTATAAATTAGCTTTTCCTAGAATTTAAGTGAATGAAATGACGACAGGATAAATGCATAATTGTGTTCTGTTTATGAGAATGACGTCAGAAAATTGCCGTTGATGAACTTGCCTGATGTCCTATGTTTGGCGCAATGTTTGTATTTGATTTTACTCCGTTCCTTCTACGGTGTGAGTACAGTTGTATCCTACGTTGGGATCAACGAAGTGCAACAGACTGTGGTTTATTATTCAGTGGTTAGGTAGTCGTTTGGTAAGCAGCTCCACTCGCCAGTTATAAATCAGGTCCATACTGAGTGATGGGCATACCTATACAAGTGTTACCCGCGCTGCAGACATTTTGTTTCCTCATGGCTTTCAGAAAATGGATATTTTCTTTTCAATGAAATTTTCTAGAGATACTTTTCAGATTGTGTAAATTACGATTATATCGAAATAAAAATTGGTAAAAAGAAAAAAAAAAGGTAGCCGCGCATATATACATACTGACATACAATACATATATATCTACATAATTTCAAATTTCCCTTTGCAGACATATACCTCATATGTGACAGTATGTATGTGTGAGCGCTCCCCAAATTATTATAATTATTCACATTAAATTCCAGTACAATCGTAATCTAGACCTCCTGAAAGATATTGGTGGAAAATTTCATTAAAAAATACGTATTTTTCTGAAAAGGCGTGGCTTTATGGTAAGAAGCTTGCTTCCCAACCACACGGTTCCGGGTTCAGTTCCACTGCATTGCACTTTGGGCAAGTGTCTTTTATTATACCTTCGGGCCGACCAAAACTTTGCGAGTGGATTTGATAGACGGAAACTGAAAGAAGCCCACTGAAAAGTTCCTGGCTTTAAGGATATCACAGAAGGTCTGGTTCCGAGTTCTTTTACAGGGCTTAAAAAAACTGAAAGACCGCTGCAATAAGTGTGTGAATCTGATGGGGGAATATGTTCGATAAAATCACAATTAACAGACTCTCCTGTAGTTGCTTTTACCCGAAGCCAGGAACTTTTCAGCATCCCGTGGTATATATCTGTGTGTATCTTTGTTCCTCACTATCTCTTGATAACTGGTGTTGGTGTATTTACGTTCCCGTAACTTAGCGGCTCGGCAAAATAGACAGAAAAAGTATTAAGCTTGAAGGTGGTGCTACAGCATGGCCACAGTCAAATGACTGAAACAAATAAATGATAGAAGATAAATAAAGCAAAATCGGTGAGGAGAGGCTCACTTATGTAGGTAGGTATGCCGTGCGATGAAGATGTGCAATAAAATAGAGGCATTTCGACTCGAGATAGACATATCTACGGCTTGTGAAATACCACCGTCCTTGGAATCTGGTGGACCATTTCATAACGATCACGATGGTAACTTGTGCCGAAATAAAATTTCAGTTTCAAAGAAAAATAGAAAAAAAAAAGGCGAGTTTGATTTTATTGCCGATTTGTTAGTCGAACGCTACCTAATATGATTGTACTTTCATTTTGTTTGCCGATGTCTGCGGGATTCAGTGGTTTCACTTTCTGGGTAAGATCGCAGATACAATCAGTAATACTAGTTATACTGCAACTTGTATTACCGTCTCCACACACTAAACATTTTGAGGCGTATGTATATTTCTAACTATCTTATGCGAGTAAATCTTGATGTTTTCTTTCATGAATGCTGTTGATTGATTTGATGTAGGACATCACAGTATGTTGAATAAAATAGGTTCACCAGCGAAAGAGTGAAGGAGCAAGAGTGAGAGAGAGAAAGAGAGAGAGAAAGAGAAACTCTTCACGTCATAACTCGACCAATCAGAGGCCGGGAATTGAACGATCTCGGTCAATGGGAAAAGCAGATCTGTGGGCAAAATTGTGAAAGATGAGCTTACGTAAACTGGCCAATCGTGTAGAGAAAGACTGCTTAAAATTTCAAAAATATACAAAATAAATTATTCCAAATATAAATGAATAATTCAAAAATATAAATGAAATAAGTTAAGCGATCGAACAAATTTGGCATTGAAGAGAGAGAATATTGTTGAGTCTGAGTAAAGCTATTCAAGAAATTCTCCATGGAATTGAACTGTAAACTTATTTGAACCAACTATACAACGGGATTTTTCTCTGTTGTTGTTCATGTTGTTTATTCGTGTTTAGTGTGAGAAGAATTGTAAATAATTAAAAGCAATTTCTAAGAGAGGCAGAACGCCAAAGAATTTGGCTGGGGGTGGGGTGGAGTTAATTTAATCATCTTCCTCAGTACTTGACTGGTACTTATTTTGAATCAATAAGAGATCCGCTATATAGTTACTCGATCTGCTGAAAACAACTGCGAAAATTTCCATCGGGATACACCCTGTTGTCTTGTATTCTTAGTTTGTTTCCATTCCATTCAACATCTACGATACCTTATTGATATAATTCTTATAGAAATTTCCTGTAGTGAAGCCGATTTAATAATCGACTTCATTGCAGGGAATTTTCATAAGAATGATGCAAAGTTTCGTTTTAGAACCAGCTTTCAATATTATATTCGAAGTCTCAGGCGGTGAGCTGGAAGAACCATTAACACGTCTGGCAAAATGCGTCTTTACGTTCTAAGTTCGAATTTCGCCCAGGCTGACTTTGCCTTTCATCCTCTCGGGATCGATAAAATATACACCAGTTGCAGACTGGGCTTGATGTAATCTACTTACCTCCTCCCCACAAATTGCTGGCCCTGTGCCAAAATTTGAAACCAATATTGTATTCGAAGTCCAAATCCCGCTGTGGCCATATTTGCTTTACATTCTTCTGGGGGTCGATAACAAAAGTATCAGTCAAAAGCAGTGCGTTAGAGGAATCTTTAGAGAATTAGACGGAATACCTTAATGTATTCCTCACAGCTCTTTGCATTCGGAGCTCAAATTCTGTTGCGAGCCACTTGGGTGGTAGACTTAACCCATATCTCAGTTTAACGCCAACATCTAGCCCTTGGGTACCTTTAGCTGAGTCGGGCCAGGTCTCCGGTCTGAGGATGTCTTCCTCCCACCTCATCACTAATCTTAAAGGGCTTGTAAAGCGTCATGCGCAATGACTACCCTCCTGATTTTGTATGTGTGTGTTTGTGCGTGTGCTACTGGTAATAGCTGTAAATCAAAGTTACTACACCCGGCACTATGAGAGAATCATCGCCGACCAGCGAACAAGCAAGGCACATACATTGTGCATGTCTGTTCGATAATGCACACACACACACACACATATATATATATGTATGTATATATACATATATTTATACACACACACATACACATACATACATACATACATACATACGTACATACATACAGATATACATATTATTTACAAACCAATTCGTGTATATATGATTGTATGCATAAATATAATATATATACGTGTATATATGTATATAATATCTATCTTATCTATCTGTCTCTCTATTTATCTATCTATTTCTGCACACGCACACACACACATACACACACTTTTAAATTATAAATATACACGCGCATTTATAATGTGTGTATATATATATATATATATGGGAGAATATACAAATAATAACAACAGACGAGGACAGGTGGTGTAAATAACAAAAGTATATATTAGTATGACGCTCGGGAATACGGAAAGTCTTTGACGTTTCGAGCTACGCTCTTCAACAGAAAGAATACGGTGACAAGGAGAAAAACACGGAGAAAAAAAAATTGAATAGTGTTCAGTCAACGGTCAATATATATATATATATA
>NC_069001.1:16348098-16350285 GCF_001194135.2 Octopus bimaculoides | reverse complement strand
TATATAAGTAGAGATACCCGGCGTTGCTTGGTATTAAAATGGTATAATTTGTATATATATGTGTGTGTGTGTTTATATATATATATATATATATGTGTGTGTGTGTGTGTGTGTGTGTGTATTACAGTTATGTTGAAACAGGTGATACAGGAAAGTGCAGCATTGACGACAAAACATTTGTGAAGTAAATGATAGTCTAATTCGACTAAGCGATATGTAATACGTCCGTTTGGAGGTTTCCAGGCCTTAATGTATCATGGAAAATTAGGAGAAGGGGAGGGTATGTAATTTTTGAACCCAGCGAAAAGCTGTCAGTAGATATAGTCGCCTTTGAGGCGGTCAGCGCTGCGACTAACACGACCCATCGTATGGCTGAGTCAAATAAATGGAGGTGTAATGGAGATACTGTACGTAAATGGCTACATTCCGGAAATGGGCTGCAATGGGAAACGGCAACAGGGAAGTGAATTGTTGAAATGTTGCAGAAGGCGAAGGGTTGACATCACCTTTTCACTTTCCCCTTTCTTTCAATTTCTGCTCTCTTCGAAGCATAAAGAAATATAAAATTTTTACGGAAATTAACCAACAATCATATGATCTCATATGATCGATCTTTGCTGCTTCAACCAAAAGATTGCCATAAAATTACTTCCCTTAGCACACACACACACTCTAGGTAAAATTTCTGTACGAGTTATGTTATTTCTTGCCGTGTGCAGAGAAGGCAAGGAAGTAACATTGTTCGTTTTTTTTCCGTCCTTGTTTTCGTATACATTCGCTGCTTTCTTCCAAGGAATCTAATGCTTTTAGCTTAGTTTTTCCTTGACGCTGACCAGATTAGAGCAATATCGAGAATAACCAGCCGAAATTGCAAAGATAATTTGGATCTCGACTGAAGAGAGAAAACTCTGAATGACATGTCGGTGTTTTCTTTGTATCGTCTATCTGTCTATCTGGATGTTTTGTCCCTTTCTTGTATCACCTAACTGCCTGGATGTTTTACGTTCTTGTCCCATTCTGTATTGTATATATATATATATATATATATATATATATATAGCGGCGTACGTACATTTTGTCTCTTATATGTAAGTACACATTTTTCTATATATATATATATATATATATATATAATACAAATAATATGTGAATATATGCATATATACGTACATGTATGTACATACCTACATCTACATGTATATATAGATGCATATCTGAGTACAGGACGTCACAAAAAAACGTGGACAAAATGAAAAACAGAACATAAACAGAGCACAGAAAACAAAACAGGCCACATAGAGAACATTTCCTTCATCAGCTGCCCCTATTCTAAACTAAGCGTTTCGAAGAGTTAGGGCAGGACGCATTGTTAGAATAGCTCTTCCTGCAAAAACAAATTAAATGAAACTTGTGATGCGGAGGAATTAAGTGGCAAACAGAAATACAATAGAACCTCACAGTACAAGTGCACTATTGTACGACTAATTTACTGTACGAGCCGAGGCTCGTGTGAATTCTTGTCTTGTAGTACGAGCGGGAATCAGCAATATGAGCGAGTTTCATACAAATGACCGCTAGTCGGTGCTGAACTCGCACACGCTCTCCCAACAAGAGCAGCATCCGCTCACTCAGTTCACGTGTTTATCTCGTTATGGCAGCATCCTTATTGTGTTTTTTCCAATGTTTTTTTTTAGTTTTTTTGCGCTTTTGTTATTATTTTATAATAATTAGTTGTGTTAGCCATGGGTCCTAAGAAGGTTAGTGCAAAGGATAGTGCTGAGAAAAAGAAAATGCTGATTGCGATAAACGTGAAGAATGAAATCATTGATAAACATGCGAGGGGAGTGTGTGTGGTGGACATAGCACGTCAATACGACCGAAGCACGTCGACGATCTGCACCATCCTGAAGAAAAAGAACGAGATCAAGGCCGTTACAGCAGCAAAAGGTGTCTCCAGGCTCTCTAAGCAACACACATCTGTCCACGAAGAGATGGAAAAATTGCTTCTCCCGTGGATCAAGGAGAAACAACTCACAGGAGATACGATGACGGAGATCATCATCTGCAAGAAAGCACGAGCGCTGTATGGGGATTTCCTGAAGCCGAACCCGGGAACATCGACGGAAGAAACATCAGCAGACGCATTTAAGGGCTGGTGTTCATAGTGTTGTCAAGTATGGAGTAGCA
>NC_069001.1:16345857-16347471 GCF_001194135.2 Octopus bimaculoides | reverse complement strand
CTTCCTCTCAAGGCCCTCCTCATCTTTGACAATGCCCCTGCTCACCCTCCTAACCTCTGTACCTTCCACGCAACACCACCTTGTCTCGCAACCTCTTGCAGCCCATGGACCAACAGGTGATTTCTAATTTTAAGAAATTGTACACCAAACACCTGTTTCGTCGGTGCTTGAAGTCACCGAAAATACAAATCTAATCCTCTATGGAGCACTACAGCCTTGTTTACTACCTGTAAACCATCGATATGACTGGCAGGGTGTAACGCGAACACTGAAACTATGGCTCGATTGCGTATCCGAAAGAGACTTCAAGGGGTTTGAGTCTGAGATACCGGTAGTCGAGGAGATAGTGTCTCTTGGCAAGTTCATGGGCCTCGAGGGGAGCTGACGACAGATGAACTCCTGCAGCTTCAGGTGCAGCAGCATTCGGATGCGGTGGAAGAGGAGGCGGATGGTGTAATGGAGAAGGCAGTGTTGGCAAAGTGGCAATATGTTTCTGAATTTGTAGAAAAAAAATCATCCCGAAAAAGTATCTACAGCTCGTGTGGCTGCTTTATTTAATAACACCGCTCTGTATCATTTTCGTAACATTTTGAAAGGCAGGAAAAAGCAGACTTCTCTTGATATGTTTCTAATAAAACGACCTGCAAGTGTGAAACGTGAAGAAAGTGTCCAAAAAGCCTGAATTAAGCTGAGTGAGAGAGAAAACGTCAGAAATCATTCTTCTTGAAAGGAGATTCTCCTTTCAAACAGTAATCCTTCTCCTCAACGCTTCATCGTCTTACTCGCTCACAAACCGTCCTATCTTTAAGGTAATTCGATTTATAAAACCAGTTTACATATTTGTTTTGTATTCTCTTTTATTATGTTTTTATAATTTTCATTTTCGTTGTAACTGTACCTTTACTATTTTAAAACCCATGAAAATTATATTTTGGGTGATTTTATGGGCTGGAACGGATTAATTATACTTTAATTGATTTCAATGGGGAAAATTGATTTGTAAAACGAGTAAATCGTAAAATGAGCTCGGTCATGGAACGAATTAAACTCGTACTGCAAAATTGTAATGGTAGGCTGGGCTATTTTTGGATAAAATGAGAAGGATGCAAGAGTGTTGGTGTGAGGGAAATGAAGTGGCATAGGGAGAGCGATTGATATCAGGGAAGGGGAGGACAGAGTTGTGTAAGCGACAAATATGGAGTGGCACTGGGGTGATAACGTTAATACAACTATCATTCAGGGATACACACGAGCGCTTTCAATCAGTTTGCAAAGCCAAGTCGTAGGAGACAGATGATAACTAATTAAAGCAGTGTTTGTGTATGTATGTATGTATGTATGTATGTATGTATGTCACACGCTGTTAACTTTAAGAAAAGGAACGATTTAGATCAAAGGTTTAGTCTATTAACATGTATACGCATATACTTACGACAGTTTGCACACGAATGGAAGTAACTTAATTTTACAACTATATTTGTGATTAAACCAAACTCATTCTTTTTACTTATCCCACTCTCTCACTCCACACACACACACACACACACACATGTCTTTCATATCATGCTCCTTCTCGTTCCGCCCTCTCTCTCTCTCTCTCTCTCTCTCTCTCTC
>NC_069001.1:16341206-16345465 GCF_001194135.2 Octopus bimaculoides | reverse complement strand
CCGGGTATTTCAGCTAGGATTGGTTCATCTTATAAACAATGCGTTTTTTGTATTTCCTTTATTTTTCAAAATTAAGATAAACAAAGTTCTTTTTTAATCTAAAGTATACTTTCCTTCGTTTTCTAAAATGTTCTTCCCTCTATCTGGTGGACTTGCAAGGCCCCTTTTCCAAAATTCACTTGTCTGTGACGAAAAATACTCTTCCAGTACTGTTCTGGCCTCGTCTATAGAATTCATATTTTTCTGTCCAAATGATTTTGAAGACTGCAGAATAAATGATAGGGCAATGTCCGGCGAATATGGTGGGTGGGGCATCGTTTCCCATTCAAACTGCTCCAGCCTTTGGAATGTCATCTTTGCTGTGTATGGCCGAGCGTTATCCTGATGGAAGAACATCTTTCCTCTTGAAACCAAAGATGGTCGTTTGCCTTCTAGCACTGACTTAAGCCGCTCAAGCTCCTCACAGTAGATCTCCTTTCTTATCGTTTGGTTTGTGTTTAAAAGTTCAAAGTAGACTAAACCTTTCATATCCAGACCTTTTAAGGTCTAGCCACTGACCACACAAGACACAGCCAGTTCCAGCGATAACGCCAGATGACAACACCCGTCCAACAGCATTACGGCAACCACCGTCTTCGTCGCCACCATCATCTTCTTAACGTCGTCAACATGATCTCTACGTACACAACTCAACAAGCAACTCGCCCAGGTTTCGTTACTGCACTGTTCGTGAATTACTTCACTACGGATCAACAATGAATATACAACCTGCGAGAACCAAGTGACCCAGTGACCCAGTGACTTGCGAGAACCAAGTGACCAAGTGACCCAGTGACCCAGTAACCCAGTGACCCAATGACTTGCGAGAACTCCTGTACCAAGTGACCCAGGCAGTAGTATTACAGCCACAACTTCGTACGATATGTAGCGCAATCGGCTCCGTATCATGGCTGCAATTTCTTGATACAATATCTCAACAACCGTGTATAATTGATTACGAACTGGTATTTCTCATTTCTCGTGTCTATGAACATTCGTCTAACTTCTCATAATAGACTCTTTCACTGTCTTCTTCATTGCTATTCTTATATGTACTTAACGCACACGCATACATCCATACACTTTGTTCTCACGACCACCTGGCTATTATTCTGTATAATTAACGCATACATAGACACACATGTTAACATATCAATAAATCTTCTCTTAAACATTCTACTCGGTTGTGTCTCTCATTTCCCTCTGGCACATATATGTAATATTCCTTTTATATTTATTGTATCGACTGTGTGATGTACAAAGGAGACTCATACTCGTCACCTCACATGGCACGGTCCTTTACACTAGGAATAGCAGTCAAACCTTACTCAATTCATGCCATACTGTGTTAATTCAAGGAACGGACACGTAGAGTAATATAATCCTAGGTACACTAAATTTTGAAAATAAACAAACAGCAAAAACTTGGGATGAATTTCTCCTGGAACATCTTTGATCATATGATCAAACCTGTTTGATCAGGAATGACCTTGGGTTAAACAACAACAACAACAACAACAGCGACGATGACGACGAGCTTACAATGAGAACCTCTATACAGGAACTCGAGTCTGCCATTAACAGGAGCCATATCTTCCTCAAAAATATACCCTACGTTGCATCACATAGACAATGTAGTCTTAGATACTACATTAGCGTTTGAAAAACGAAAAGATTGAATGGGTTACAGTTGGGACGTCTTTAATCATAGGCCTGCTTGATCAGGGCTGACTTAAGATGTGTGCCTGCGAAGTTTTAACATCCATGGAAAAGGTTGTGGCTTTGTCTTCTTTATCTAAAAAGTAAAAAAAAATCAAAATGTAAATGAGAAATTTCGAGGGTTCCAGTTGATCCGATCAACGGAACAGCCTGCTCGGGAAATTAACGTGCAAGTGGCTGAGCACTCCACAGACACGTGTACCCATAACGTAGTTCTCGGGGATATTCAGCGTGACACAGAGTGTGACAAGGCTGACCCTTTGAATTACAGGCACAACAGAAACAGGAAGTAAGAGTGAGAGGAAGTTGTGGTGAATGAGTACAGCAGGGTTCGCCACCATCTCCTGCTGGAGCCTCGTGGAGCTTTAGGTATTTTCGCTCAATAAACACTCACAACGCCCGGTCTGGGAATCGAAACCGTGATCCTATGACCGCGAGTCCGCTGCCCTAACCACTGGGCCATTGCGCCTCCACACTGCAAGATAATATACAGCTTTAAAGAATAGTGGGACATTTGTAACTTACTCCCTCGAGTGAAGTGTAAATCGTTACTACATGGGACACTCATAGAGAACTCAGCTCAACGTTACAGCGCTCATCTCACTCATTTATGAAAATTGCAGGTTTTGAGGATGTCGTTGTTGCTGTTATTTAGATCCAGGTTAGTCCTAAACGAACAGACTGATCCATGATCAAAAATGTTCCTGCCGTGACTTCCCCTATCTTTTTAGAAGTGTATCTAAGATTATATACATTTACAACCTGTTTGTTATTTGCGAAAGACAATTGGGTGTTTGATTTATGATTTAGGACAGGGGTTCTCAACCATATTTTTTTTTACTTATGGACCCCTTTGGTTACTATTTTATTCTGGTGGACCCCTTATAGCCATTCGATGTTTAAAAACTAGTTTTCTAGAAACTTCTTTCAGAATTCTATTTAGCTTTTCACATATTAACTTGTGTAGGTTGAATTACATGAGATGTTAGAGAAAGAAACCTGTCTCTTGCAATAAATACCAATACATACATCTAAAGCAACATCTTTTTCAGGGACCCCTTAAAATACTATTCTGGATCCTTAATTTACTATTTTGTTACGTGCCCCCTCCCCACCACTGCCAAAAAAATCTTATATCGACCCTCAGGGACCATATGGACCCAGGTTGAGAACCACTGATTTAGGACGTCCATTCGCAGTGTCGTTAGAGTGTCGAGAGTTGACTACTTTGTGGTAATCATTCTGACTCTCTACGCTCTGAGTTCAAATCCTGCCGAGGTCAACTTTGCTTTTCATCCATTCGAGATCAATAAATAACTCGATTCTTCTCTTTCTATCTGTCTCCTTTCCTTGAAGAAACCGAATGTGACCTATCCTGGAAAGTGATGGACTCTACCAGGTCTAAAATTGTCCAAGACAGTCTGTATGCTACGACGACGCCCCTAGGAACTCCATGAAGGAGTTGAGGGCCCAAAGCAAAAGTTAATTTTAAAAGAGTTCGGCTGTTATTTCAAGCAGGTCCAGCTACCACGTAGAGGTTTTATCGTTTTGTGGCTAATTGTATTATTCTTAGACAAAAATTATCATTTTGTACAAGATCAGTCCTGATTGAGCAGACGTATGAACAAAAGCTTCCCAACCGTGACCATCCCGTCTTTCAGTAGAAACAATGCATTCAAAACCTTACCCAGTTTGCCCTTCTTTTAAGACTGTAAGGCAGGCGTAGGCAACCTTTTTCGAGAAGCGGGCCGCGCGAAACATAATTCATCATCAGGCGAGCTGCACTACAAAAACAAATCAGTAATTATTCGTTAGGCGTGCCATTCAGAAAGCCCCGCAAACTGTAGTTTGCCCACGATTGCTGTTGGCTGTTATTTCTAGCGTTGAGGCTCCTTCGTTCGCATGAACGTCTGAAGGTTTATCAGAGAAGTAGCAGACAAGCTGAAAATGGTTACAACACGAAAGATTTTATTGTAAAGTCAAAGAAACTAAGAGAAAAAAAAATAATAGATAGTTATTCTGTGCAACAAAGTTATGTTTTCTCTGTTTTTATTGCTTTGCCTCGGAGAAATAAGAAGCTGAGAGACAGAATAATTAAGAATGGTTTTAAAAGAAGAATGAAACAAAAAGAATGAAATAAGTGAAATTGATAGACAAGGAACGTGGAAAAGAGAGACGAGAAGGAGACAAGGATTTGGGAAGAAATAGTAAGGAATAGTAAGAGGAAGGTGAAGAGAGAAAGTGACAATGACGTTGAAGTATTGTTAGAGAAAGAGAGAGAGAGAGAGAGAGAGAGAGAGAGAGAGAGAGAGAGAGAGAGTGTGTGTGTGTGTGTGAGAGAGAGAGAGGGGTGAGAGAGACGGAGAAAGAGTAAGAACAAAGAAGGATGGTGCGAGAGTGAAGGTAGGGAAAAGATTAAGAGGGAAAGCGTAAGAGATAAGCAGAAACAAAAGAAGAGAGAGAGAGAGAGAGAGAGAGATAGAGAGAGAGAGAGAGAGAGA
>NC_069001.1:16335738-16341196 GCF_001194135.2 Octopus bimaculoides | reverse complement strand
AGAGACAGAGAGACAGAGAGAGACAGAGAGAGACAGAGAGACAGAGAGAGAGGGGGAGAGAGGGATGAGAAAGTTAGGAGGGGACAAGATGGAGGAGAGAACGAGAGGAGAAAAGAGAGATGGAGACAGAGGGGCGTGGAAAGAGAAGACAGAAGGAAACGAAAGGGGAGATAAAGAGGTGGGTAAAGAGAGAGGGGAGAGGAGAGATATGGAGAGAAGGGAAAGAATGAGATGGAGAGAGAGAAGAAAAGAGAGAGGGAGACAGACAGACGGGAAAGGAAAGAGAGGAGACAGTAGGAAACGAAAGGGAGGAAGAAAGAGGTGGGTAAAGAGAGAGGAGAGGAAAGAGATATGAAGAGAGGGGAATGAAAGAGATGGGGAGAGAGAGGGAAAGAGAGATATGGGGAGAGAGAGGTATGGGGAAAGAGAGAAATGGTAAAAAGAGAGAGAAATTGGAGGAGAAAGACTAGCAAAGAGAGAAAGGAAGATACAAAAAAAGGGAAAGAAGTAGCAAGAACGAAGCGGAGTTGGAGGGAAAGAGAAAGAGAGAGAGAGAGACATAGAAATTGTGTGAGAGAAAGAGAGAGAGTGTGTTAGTGTATATGTAAGCGAGTGTATGAATGGAAGGGGAAGAAGTGAAGGGGAAGAAAGAGTTTCAGTGGAAGAAGGAAAGTTAAGAAATGCTGTTAGTTATAATAATGTCAGACCCTTCACACCGACAACATCACTGTTGCTGAAGAAACATATAAAAAAAAATCCAGTCTTCTTCCTCTCGTGGCTGTTTCCAGTACAATAGGCTCCCCCACCACCACCACCACCACCACCATTGCTACTACCGCCAACATCGCCACTAATACTACCAATACCGGCACCAAACACCGTCACCACCAATAGCCACCATCACTACTACTACTACTACTACTACTACCATCATTAATAACCAAAACATCACTATTAATATCATAATCAGTACCGCGACCGCCAACACCACCACCATCACCGGTACCACCGCTAACACCACCCCCTAGGACATCACCGACACCACCACCACTACCACCACCATCACTACTACTACTACTACTACTACTAGTACTGAGCCCATCACCGACATCACCACCACCACCACCACCAGTACTTAATCATGGCGGACTATGCGAAACACAGCAGCAATACGGAGTGTAGCAAATTGACGGCGGCGGCTAAACAAGATGTAAATATGGAATTAGGAAAGGTAAGAAACCATTTGAATTATTAATGCGGAAAGAATATGGATGTTATTCTTCAATATTGAACAGCTGCAATGAAGCATATATTATACATACATACATATATAACGTACACTATATGTAATTTCATACACATTATTACATACGCATGTATTATATATATATATATATATATACACATCTGTATCATATTATTTACAAAGCACGGCCTGTAATGAGAAAAAAGTCAACGGATATCTTCTCTTGGGATCGAACCTCCGAACCCATGACAAGAGGAACTGATAACTCTAATCTTGTCTTAGACCATGCTTGTTGATGTCTGAGACATATATCGACATAAATCTAAAAAATATTTTTCATCCGTCTTCGTTCTAACTAAAGACACTTATTCACATAAATACACACATCATTATTAATATTATTATTATTCCGCCACTGTCAAGCTTTTGCCTTTCATCCTTTTGGGGCAATGGAATAAATACCATTTACGCTCTGGGGGTCAATGTAATCTACTAGCCCCCACCCTCAAAATTTCAGGCCTTGTGCCTTTAGTAGAAAGGATCATTATTATCATTATTATTATTATTATTTTGGTATAGCAAGGTGGGGAAGAGGACGATTCAATCATCGCTTAAATTCGAACCCCCTTGTTAATCAATTTTATTTAATACTAGCTGTTGCTTTATTTTATCTTGCCCGAATGATAAACAACATTACAAGAGACATTAAAGGTCCTGTCTGTGCCCCCGGTTCTGTTTTCGAACTGGTAAGTTAAATGCACATTTTAACACAAAAACAAACCAAATAGTTTGTTGCTATTTATTTAACACCAGGTCAGCTCTAATTGACATCTATGAGTAAAAGCGAGCCAACCATGAACAAGGTGTATTTATTAGTAATTTCACTTATAGTTAATGAAGTCATAGTTCCTTATGGTTCCGTGTGTGTGAAAGAAAGAGAGTGAGAGAGTAAGCAGTGTTATTAATGAGAGATTTAGCTGTTATTTCTTGCAAAGCGGTGCGACAACGTGTATGGTTTCTTTTGCGAATACAGTAAAAGAACTGTTTTGTTTTATGTGGCGTGTTTTTGTTTATTTTGCTTAGAACTAGAAATAGAATTAGTTGATGCTACGAAGCATCCATCATCCAATTTGACAACCAAACAGTCTTTAAAAAAAATAAAAATATTCTAACCACATTGGGAGTCCCTATAGAATAGCGTCGGAAAATTATACAGTGCATCAAAAAGCTGCAATTCATTTCGATGTTTTAAGCATCGTAAATAAAGATTCTGTCAAAAAGGAAATGAACAAATAAAATTAATAAAATAAAAATGCACAAATAAAATAATAAAATTGGTGATGGTGATCACTTTTTAGTCGGCCCTTTTGCGACTCTTCAGTTTTGACACCTTTTGTAAGAGAATTTTCAGATTTTGTTACGTATAGTTTTGAAGAATCATAAGATGTTTAAAATACAAATCTCCCCCCCCCCCAAAAAAAAATCTGTTTTTTGTTTGTAAATTCAAAACTGAAAAATCATGAATGAGTCGTAGGGTGTACGAGATTTTCTTCTACAATCAAAATTTTAAAATTTCATTTGTAGAATTGTATTCTATGATGTATGGAATTTACACGTCCAAAACTTTACAGTTTTGAGGACACTAAATAATTTCCGTTTCTGTCCGACAGGAATACCCCATCCAGCAATGTATATAAAAGAACATTTTACATAGCCGTTCATCCCGGCTACAAATACCATAGAAAATCTCTCTTTAACAATTGCGTATCGTCTTAAATAAGGATAATTTGTATTAAATAAGGATGCTGGATCCTAGATTTGACCGCCTGAGGTGTACCGAACAAGACAAAGGTGGTCTGGTCAAAGAAGGGACGTATTTAGTTATCGATCTAATCAGGGATGACTTAAAGCTAAGCAACAACGGCGCTAATCACTATGTAGTCATTCGGCTTGCTAGAAATAACGCCCAAGTCCCCCTTAAGTCATTACATTCTGCGGTTCTTAGAAAATGGAAGGACATAATCGATAATTTTGCCCTGGATATAATTTATTCATTTAGAAAGAGAGACTGGGATGGTCACAGCTGGAACGCCTGTGATCATCGATCTGTTCGATAATCAGAGATGACCGGCGACTACACGAAACTTGAGAGGTTTTCGAACGAAATCAATTATAACCAACAAACTTTATTGATTTTGCCGGCTTCCAGACGATTGTGTGCATATGCATGTGTGTGTGTGTATTTTGATCGCATTTTATTGCAGAATGCCTGTCGCCTTTAACTTGTTTCTCTCATATGATAATGTCTGTAGTTTGAATTGTAATCGAGATAATTCTAATTCTGTATATTGTTTCATTATATGAGACGGCCAGAATGTTGGATGTAGGCATTGATAAAGTCTATTATAATATCCATAAGAATTTTTGTAACCGTCCCCCAACCCCAGATACAAAAATAAAGTTGAGTATTGCACTCACGTCCATATGTAAACAAACATAAAAGCTATTATATAATAGACAGTAAATATTCATACGTATGTTTGTATACAAATATTTATACGCACGCATGTTTATGTATGTATGTACGTATGTAAATGTATATATGTATATATATGTGTGTGTGTATCTGTATATAATGCAAATGTAGAATTTTTGGTAAAAACAAGATGCAGTTTATAGCATTTGTTACTTACGTACGTTTCATCATTATGGCTATTTGAAACCTCTGCATTGGATGGTCCAAGTTTAATTGGATGCTGAATCAGAGCCGTTCATCAAGCGAGCGCCTTATAACGTCAGTAGTTCATATATATGAAAAAGAAGCACACTCTAAAGGCTGATCGGAGAGTGACCATTGGTTTCGCACCTATGAAGTGCTTAGCCGTATAGGCGCGAGAAACCAAAGGCCACTCTCTGACCAGCCATAACAATAAATTATATATATATATATGTGTGTGTGTATACAGGCGCAGTCCCAGGAATTTTTCGAAGGGAGGGCACAAAGTCAAAAGGGAATACAATTTTAGGAGAAAAGGGCGTGATAACATTATTTAGAAGGGCGCACTTCTTTTCTTGTGGGAGAGGGGTGGGGGCACGTGCCCCTCAGCTCCCCCCTTGGGTCCGCGCACGATATATATATATATATATTGTACTTTATTGAATAATATGTCTCTTCGAAATTAAGCTCAGTCATTAGAGGTAAACACACACGGACGGACACATTTTCACCCCATAAAGTATTTTAACCGTTTAACTTCACCCTTATCTGCGGAAATCAGTTTTATATACCAATAACTGTTTTTTGTTGAGATATGTCAAGTTTATTGAGGCAAGGTGACTTGCAGAAAATACCAATTTTTTTTTTTTTTTTTTTTTTTTGTAGATATTTAACTTAATCACTGGAATAGCCATGAAATTTAATTTCGCAGAGAAAGGGTTAATTCAGGCGAAGTTGGGTTATTTTCACTCTCTACGCATTACTGCACACACACACGCGCTGTGCATATTGTATCTGTCTAGTTATCAAAATGGTAACAAATTTCTGACTTATTCTTGATAGGTAGTTCCTACCTTGCTCACCCAGACGGCACACCCCTGATGTTGTATAACGTTTACTTCATAAGTATTTTTGTAGAACTTATTATTCAGATTAAAATAATAAATTATTGCATGGATTTAAGTTTTTTTAAAGAGTGGAACGTACAATTTCCTCCAAGTCAGACTGCCTCATGGCCCCAGTGGACAAAATGGAAAAGGCCACAGGCTTGACCATAAACCTGTCGAAGAGCGACCGATACCACGACAGTTTGTTTTCTCAGCAGCAGAGCCTGGGTTTGTAGCTAAGCACATAAGTTGCCGCTGGAGAAGGTATGAGAGCACTGGCATCCCAGAGGAGGGGCCTGCCGCTATGGAACGGGTAAATTGTCATACTGTCAGGCCTTTTATCGTCCCCTCAGTCTAGCCCCGCTGGCTCGAGCTGGGAAGGGAAGACAGCAGCGTCGAAAGATAAGGGAAATCGAATTAGATAAAGCTATAAACTATGTATGTAGAATATTGGATTAAGAGAAAAAAAATTTGAATAAAAACGGTGGTACCCCAGCATGGCCACAGCTCTAGAGCTGAAACTATAGTAAAAAGAATTAAAAAAAAAGCCGATAGTTCCCCGTGGGACACGAACCCATATCTTCTGTCCTATTGGCAGCCATCGACTGG
>NC_069001.1:16327882-16333788 GCF_001194135.2 Octopus bimaculoides | reverse complement strand
ACACACACACACACACACACACACACACACACACACACACACACACACACACACACACACACATTTATATATATCAGGCTGCTTTCAGATTCTGTCTACCAGGTTGACTCACATGGCTTTGATCAGCTTGAGGCTATGGTAGAAGACACTTAATCCAAGGTGCTACACAGTGAGACTGAACCTAAAACCATATGGTTGGGAAGCAAGCTCCTTAGCACACAACCATGCTTATACCAGTAATTTTCAACTGTTCACGTAAAGTTTACCAGTAATTTTTGGGTTGATCTCCAGTGATCCATGATGTCAAAAAGATGGTAACCACTGCCTTCAAATATCAGTTAGTTTTAGTCTTGTCTATACCTTAAGGGAGAATTTTGATGCATGGCTGAGAGGTTAGGGTGTTGCACTCATGATTGCAAGATCATGGTTTCAATTCCTAGACCGGGTGGTACATTGTTTTCTTGAGCAAATCACTTCATTGCTCTGTGAATATTGTAACACATGACGGGTGGTACACTTGTGTACCTTTTCAGACAACGTCGATGTGATGGAGGGAGTGAGCTAAGGTGTAGCACATACATTTGATCACTATAACCAAACCACTTGTGAAGGTCATTTGGCAAAAGCTGGACACCCATATGTCGTCCTTGGTGGGAGGGTCCATTATATCAAAACATTATCTGAATGACAAATACACAAACTAGTTTATTAAATCTTCCCTGAGTTCTTCATTATTTAAAAAATTGATTGAAACTATATCATTAGAAATATAGATTCAAAAAGATTAAGTTGGCATAGCTGTGATTAAGAAGGTTGCTTCCCAACCACATAGCTTTGAGTTCAATCCTACCTTAGGTAAGTGTCTTCTACTATGGCTCCAGGTGGACAAATGCCTTGTGAATGAATTTGGTAGAGAGAAAATGTGTGGAAACCTGTTGCGTATGTGTAAATATGTGTGTGTGTGTGTGTGTATTTATGTCTCCATAACTTACCAGTTTGGCAAATGAGATTGACACAATAAGTTCCAGACTTAAAGAAAAATGTCATAAGTACTGGGGGTGATTTGCTTGCCAAAAATCCTTCAAGGCAGTGCCCCAGTCTTGGGCCAACCAAAGCCTTGTGAGTGGATTTGGTAGATGGAAACTGAAAGAAGCCCATTGTATATGTGTGTGTCTGTTTGTCTGTCTGTCTCCACCACTGCTTGACAACCGGTGTTGGTGTATAACTTAGTAGTTCAACAAAAAGAGACTGATAGAACAAGTATCGGACTAAAAAAAACAAGTACAGGGATCTAGTTCTTCAAGGTGATGCCCCAGCATGGCCACAGTCTAATGACTGGAATGGATAAAGGATAAAAGGTATGATTTACATAATAGGTCTACTTGGTCAGTGCTGACCTGGGGCTAAATAGCAACAGCTGCTGCATGACATCTACCTTAGTGTTTCTCAACTGGTGTCCATTTGGCCCTGGGGTGGGGAGTCCATATAAGATTTTGTTGCTAAAATCTATGTGCAATAAACTGGTTATACATCTGTGTTCCACAAAATATTTTAACAGTTTATATATATATATATATATATATATATATATATATATATATATATACGTAGGCATGGCTATGTTGTGAGAGGCTTTCTTCCCAACTACATGGTTCTGAGTTCAATCTCACTGCATGGCACCTTGGGCAAGTGTCTTCTACTCTAGCCTCAGGCCAACCAAAGATTTGTGGGTGGATTTGGTAGATGGAAACTGAAAGATACCTATCGTATGTGTGTGTGTGTGTCTGTGTCAGTGATTGTCTTCCACCACCACTTGACAACTAGTGTTGGTGTGTTTACATCCCATAACTTAATGGTTTGGCAAAAAAGACCAATAGAATAAGGCTTAACAAAATAAGTCCTGGTATTCATTTGTTCGACTAAAACCCTTCAAGGTGATGTCCCAGCATGGCCTCAATTAAATGACTGAAACAATTACTGATGATATCTAACTATGAAAATATAAAATGATTCTTTTTAAATGAGTGACTGGTGGGGGGGGGGGGTCCATCCAAGTAAAATAGGAATCAAAAGGGGTCAATAGGTAAAAAAATGTTATAGAAACACTGATCTACATGAACACTTGACCTGCTAGAAATAGTGACCATATCTTTGTCCTGTCACACTTTACTGCCATAGAAAAGGAAGGAGACATTTTTGGATAATATTGTCTTAGGAGATGGTCATATCTGTAAAGGCCTTTGATCATATGTTTATTTGATCAAAACTGACTGAGAGATAAGAAAGAAAAACAACATGTACATTCTGAAAACTCTCAAAAAATACTCTTTGATCACTGTCAGTATCCCATAGCAATATAAGGGTACTGTATGCTGCCCTCCACCCCCATCTGGTAGAGAATCCAAATCTTTATTGGGAGGAACCAGAATATCTGACTGTGACTGTAAACTTCCATTTTTGCTAGAATGAAGTTCTTCCAACTCTTCATAACCAAGAGCATCTTTCTGACATTTGACTTCTGCTGCCATCTGGTGATAAACCGAAGAAGTAGGCTGCTTGAATGCAAATCAGAAGGGTGGAGTTGGGGATGGAGGCTTCCCTTTCTGTTATCTATCAAAGCTTCCGGTGTGTTTAAGGGGAGATAGGTCACCGTGTGAATTTGTAAACCCCCCTGTTCCCTTTAACATAGTCACACGCAAATATAGATATTTGTCGAATGCACCATGTGACCGTCAAAACCTGACCTTTTATGTGGTTATGGATCAGTTCTTATTAGATAGCACCGTGGTGAATATTGAAAAGAAAAACCTCCCTTATATTATCTGTGCAAAAGTATGGTCCAGAATGTGGTAGCCAAAGAAATATTGATTCTTGTTTATCCATTAAAAAACAAAACAAAAGAAAAACAACACCAAATTCCTTGAGCAAAGTGAGATTTTCTAACACTTATGTTCTTCACCTTCTCCTTAATAAGGACAGTAACAACATAGGTTTTTGTTGTTGTTAGCTCCTGCTTGCACTGAATCCAGTAGACTCCTGCTCTAAGGGCAGTCTAATTGAAACCATTCTGCCTCTTTTAATGGTCTTTAAGACTGTTTTAGCCTACATTATCTAACATGTCTCCTTTCTGTTTTTTAAGGAAGTAGGGTGTGAACTGAGGAAGATTTGCCTATCATTTTTAAAAAGTCAAGTGACCACATATATGTTCTGTTAAGTACAAGGGCCTCGAATTTGTGGATGTGTATACTCAATAAAAGGTAAAGATCTGATGTGATCCCATATAGTACTATAATCCAAATTGCAGGGAACTCCAAGAATTAAGATACTTGGATTAAATTAGTGAAAGTGACATGGGAGGTCCATGGGAATGTATGACGAATAGAATGCAAAAGACTAAGTAATAATGGAATATGGGATAAGTCATGATCAACATTATTAATTAATGCTTGGAGAAATGGAAAGAAATAGTTATTGTGACATTTGGATATTGTAATTCTTTGGAAAAAGGAGAAAGATGAGGTAAAACTGAAAAATTAAAAAAAAGTAATAATAAAAGATATCAACGTGTGTGTGAGTATGTATATATGTATGTATGTATGTATGTGTGTGTGTTTATATATATATATATATATATATATATATATACACACACATGTATATGTGTGCACGTGTATATATTTGTTTATGTGTATGTATGCATGTATCTATGTGTGTGTGTATCTATACCTATCTATCTATCTATTTATATATACATCTATATGTCTGTCTGTCTGTCTATCTATCTATCTATCTATGTATATATATATATATATATGTATATATATATATATATATAAATGCATGTATGTATGATGGGATTGATATTAGTTTCTGTCTACCAAATCCTCTACAAGGCTTTGGTCAGCTCAGAACTATAGAAGATACTTGCCCAAGATACCATGCAGTGGGACTGAACCCAAAACCACATGGTTGGGAAGCAAACTTCCTAACCACATAGACATGCTTGCAATCTACATAGTAAAATGTATATGATTTAAAGGAGATTTGGCTATTATGTCTAGCAAGTTAAATAACTGCATAACTGCTTGTACATTGGTTTGTAGGGTGATACTTATTACATGTAGAGCCATTAATATTTGTAATGATGTAGGACCATGGTCTGGCAGACTCATTTTGCATGCCAGGCAAAATGCATAGTGCCATTTTGTACATCTTTACACTCTAAGTTCAAATTCTTCCAAGGTTGACTTTACTTTTCATCCTTTTGAGATTAATAGAATAAGTACCAGTTGAACACTTGTTGGCACTCCATCGCTTACGACGTCGAGGGTTCCAGTTGATCCGATCAACGGAACAGCATACTCGTGAAATTAACGTGCAAGTGGCTGAGCACTCCACAGACACGTGTACCCTTAACGTAGTTCTCGGGGATATTCAGTGTGACAAGGCTGACCCTTTGAATTACAGGCACAACAGAAACAGGAAGTAAGAGTGAGAGAAAGTTGTGGTGGAAGAGTACAGCAGGGTTCGCCATCATCCCCTACCGGAGCCTCGTGGAGCTTTAGGTGTTTTCACTCAATAAACACTCACAACGCCCAGTCTGGGAATCAAAACCGCGATCCTATGACCGCGAGTCCGCTGCCCTAACCACTGGGCCATTGCGCCTCCACTGTTGAACACTAAAGTCGATATAATTGACTTATCCTCTGCCCCCAAATTGCTGGCCTTGTGCCAACATTTGAAACTGATATGAGTTACAATATAGGTCTGCAAGCTGGCAGAATCATTAGCATGCCGAGCAAAATGCTAAGCAACATTTCATTGTCTGGTTTTGTTCTGAGTTCAAATTCTATTGAGGTCAACTTTGCCTTGTGTCCTTTCAGGGTCAATAAAATAAATACCAGTTGAACACTGGGGATGATGTAATCGACTTGCTCCTTCCTCTCTGAACTTACTGGCCTTGTGCCAATATTTGAAACCAGTATTAGTAACAATGTCTCGCTCTTAGAATTTGTCTCAACAAAGGAATAAAAACATTAGAACAAAATAAATAGATAAATAGAAAAAAATCTGTTTGTCAAAACCACACAGTTTAATGAAGATTAAGTGTTTGGTTACAGTTGTGGTTTCTAACTGCTTAACCATAATGGTGTCCTTTGCCACTTTGAGCATTAACGGCTAAATTACTCAAACAAAATAAAAATAAAAATAAAATTTTTTCATTAAAATTTGTTCCAAGGTGAACCTGTTTCTTATTTTACGTTTCTTTTATTTTCTCACAAACACATACACATCCATATATATAATCATCATCATCAGTGTTTTACATCCACTTTCCATGACAGCATGGGTTGGATGGGTCATCATGATCGGCAGCAGTTCTTATTCAGAGTCATTACCCTTCAAGGCTGGTTGAAGACTCATGTCTTGCTTGCCTGTATTATTTTTGGCTCATAGTCTTTGTCTGGAAACATTGCTACCCCCAACCACTTTGTAGACTTTACTAGATGCTTTCTACCATGTCACCACCACTAAGGTTTTTCTTCGCATTCTGGCCACTTGATATGATCGTTATTTTAAATAACGGTCTTATCCTTTATATATATACTAGCAGCTAAGCCTGGTTTCACCCGGTCAATTTGGATGATGTGGCTGTAAAACCTGCTCTGTGTAAGCATTTGACTTGTCTGGGCATGCTTACATTAAAAAACAATTTTAGAATGACTTTTTTCTGTCAAAGCGCTAAAAATAACTGACCAACAAAAAAAAAAAACCAACCAAGATTCAACCAAATCAAAAAATAAACCCAAATACTAAGCGAACAAAGATGAACCATCCCACTTCCATTGTGCACACACATGCACACACAAAAACATGCACACACACACACACACACACACACACAC
>NC_069001.1:16325138-16326569 GCF_001194135.2 Octopus bimaculoides | reverse complement strand
GTTTTTATATAAACTCTGCTTAGTTGTCGTTATTTTTGTCACTGACTTTTTCAAATTGTAAAGATAATTTATGGAGCGTTTTGTTTTATACTTCTTTTATTTTTAAACAATGTTCTTGTCTCTTCCTTGTGGACTTGCAAGGCCCCCTCTTCCAAAATTCACTTGTTTGTGATGAAAGATACTCCTCCAGTACTGTGTTGACCTCGTTTAAAGAATTCATATTTTTTCTAAATGATTTTGAAGATTGCAGAATAAATGATAATCAGATGGGGCAATGTCTGGCGAATATGGTAGGTGTGGCATCGTTTCCCATTCAAACTGCTCCAGCCTTTTAAATGTCATCCTCGCTGTATGTGGCCAGGCATTATCCTGACGGAAGAACATCTTTCGTCTTGAAACCAAAGATGGTCGCTTGCCTTCCAGCGGGTAGTTTATCCTGTCCCCCTCCAATTTTTAGTTCATGCAATTGAAAAAAACCACATTATTTATGGGATGACTCAATATATATATATATATATATATATATGTGTGTGTGTGAGATCCAAGGATCAAGGTGTAGGAGGAAAGTTAGCTTGAAGCAATCCGTAGTAAATATTAAAAAAAACAACTTTCAGGGACAATAGTAGTTTATTGAGACAGAAGGTTATAGATTTTTTCATATTGAAGTAGGATAGACTGAAAAAAGTTCTTTTTATATTTCATAGTAGGCAACCAAGGTTGCCAGGTAAGAATACAAGAGTTAAGGAATGGAGTAGATAAGATCCCGGCTACATATGTTTCATAGTGAGTGGAACTTTGGAAGTGGTAAATATCCAAGCGATGTGTAGACTGCAGGCTACTTGTCAGGCCAAGTGTATCTTGATTGAATGAAAGTTTACATTGTTGCAAGGAGGTATTTGTTAACGTATGGAAGATTCGATCGGAATGTGTAGAGAGCACAGTAAGAGTGGAGAATATAAATGTAGAAAGAAATTATTCCTAATTATTCCTGATTTCTTTCTACATTTATATTCTCCACTCTTGCTGTGCTCCCTACACATTTTGATCGATTCTTCCATGTGTTAAGTACCTCCTTGTGACAATGTAAACTTTCATTCAATCAAAATACCCTTGGCCTGATGATTAATCTGTGGTATACACCTTGCTTGAATATTTACCACTTCCGAGGTTCCGCTCGCTATGAAATGTATGTAGCCCAGATCTTATCTACCCCATTCCTTAACTCTTGTGTGTGTGTATATATATATATATATGGCTGTTTCATAATATACATATATATATGGCTGTGTGGCAGAAGCTTGCTTCCCAACCACATAGTTCTGGGTTCAGTCCCGCTCCATGACAGCTAGCTTGGGCAAGTGTCTTCTACTATAACCACAGGCCAACCAAACCCTTGTGAGTGGATTTGATAGACAAAAATTGAAGGAAGCC
>NC_069001.1:16323524-16324590 GCF_001194135.2 Octopus bimaculoides | reverse complement strand
CTTTAGTTTGCGAGGGGGAGACAAGCTCCTCCACCCAGCCTACCCAGCATTCAGGGACATGTTTCTGAGTCTTTGCTCGTCATCGGCCTGAAGTAGCTTGCCAGCTGGATAGAGAAGCCTGTTTCGCCTTCGCAAACTTATATAAATCATAGTGAAGTTTATTCACTGATCAGCAAAATTAGAAATATAATATTTCTAAATCTCTGAGATTTAAGCAGTAGTGGAGCGATATATATATATATTATATATTTTCAAAATGTAACCACATGTGTATTGTTGGCGATTTTCTTCCTCCATCTTCCCTTCCTTTAGACTTTCATCTATTTCTGACAAAGAGCTTGGTTCGAAACATTAAATCCTCTTTCCTTCCTTTTCTGAGCATCTGGTAATACAGTACTTGTACCACGTCCTCTCATTATTGTTTTTTCTTGTTTGTTCTTCTTTGAATTCACTTTATATTATATATTGTGTATATTGATTTTTTAATATATAATATTATCATTATATACATAATATTATATTATTATTATTACTATCAGTTTCAGTCAGATGCTGTGGCCATGCTGGAGCTCCAAGTGAAGTAAATTGGTATTTAGTAATATCTTGGTATAACCCTTGTGTATCATTCAATAGAAACTCCTGGTATCTGTATGATAAGCCTGGCATTAATGTTGTGATTCTATAAAAGTATTGTCCATCGGTGTAGGAAATCTAGATAGAATGAAATGATATGTATTTTCACAGAGAAAAAAGATGGATTACAATTGTTTCAATCATATCCTGTTTCACATCATATTACACATAAATGAGTATGTGTGATCATGCAAGCCTTGTGTAAGTTAAACATCTATGATGACTTAGTTTAATAACTGTCTGATGGCACGCTTTATTTCAAACTTCTATAACTTGCACGAGTCTTGTGTAATTTATCAGGTATAATCATTTATGTGTAGCGTGGTGTGAAATGGAAATGCTATTGAAATAACTGTAATTGATATTAAACCAATATTAGATGTATATTATATTGGTGGCTTCATTGTGTGTGTGTGTGTGTGTGTGTGTGTGT
>NC_069001.1:16319528-16323294 GCF_001194135.2 Octopus bimaculoides | reverse complement strand
GTGTGTGTGTGTGTGTGTGTGTGTGTGCCAATTTCCTAAAGTAAGAATAACAAGCAATTAAATACAGTGTAAGTAGACAAGCAAAACACATGGCTGAAAAAATGTAGAACACTGGAAGAATGTGTATAATGAAAATGAATACACCTGTTAAGAAATATAGAAAATGTGTTTCAGTATATACATGATGGAAAAGGAATAAGAGAGGCAAAAGGAAAGCAAAGAATTGATATCATAAGACACTTGGAATGGCTTTTTGTTTAAACTATGTGAGAATAGAAAAATAGATAAACTACCAATGAAGGAAAGCATTTCTAAGTGGTCAGTTGACCTTCTAGAAATAACAGCTGGAATTTCCTTCAAATTATACCCTACCATTTTCAAACAAGACATTGTATAATGCAATCATGTTTTGATCATACGTCACCTCACTTAACCCTTTAAACAGGCCATATCTGGCCCAAATATTCTATCTGTTTTATATTCAAACTAACCAGATCTGGCCTCTCACACTATCCCTACAATATCCTTCTAAAAATAAACTGTTACCTCATCAAAATCTCAAAGCTACAAGATAATGCAAACATGTGGATAAATAAGCATTACATTGTACAGAATAATGTGAACACTAAAGAGTTAAGGAAGAAGCCTTGAGGCGCAACAACATAAGCAACAACAAAAACTGCAATGTCTCGATTCAGATCTACGTTACTGTAGTTATTACTGCACTGTGTTCTCCCTTGGTACATTGGCATCTCTGTTAATTTGCATACCATGCGGTCCTGCAAACAAAAGGTCCCTAAATCCAAACTAGCTAAACTAATTCATTATTCAATAGGGGTGGAGATTACAGAATATATTTGGCATTCTCTCTCCTTTGTGTGAAAAATGACTTTAAAATAAAAGCTTCCAACTTTTAGTTTTATTACTGACCTGATTTTCAGTTGCCTGTTTTAGATGTTTTTCTTGTCTCTTTCACTTTGGCTATTAATGTCTCCTACAAAGGCATGAATTTCACACACTCACATTCTCTTCATCATCATAAATTTAATGTCTACTTTTCTGTGCTCTTATGGGTTGGACAGAACTTGTTGAGGCATGTTTTTCCTGCAGCCTGATACCCTTCCTGTTACCAACCTTTGTCTGTTTCCAAGTAAAGTAATATTTCCCCATGACCAGACATGTTTTTGCATGATATTGCTTTCAAATTTTGGCATAAGGTCAGTAGTTTGTGGGGAGGAACAAAGATGATTAAATCGACCCCAGCACTCAACTGGTACTTATTTTATTGACCTTGAAAGGATGGAAGGCAAAATTGATTTTGATGGAATTTGAACTCAGAACATAAAGTTGGACAAAATACCACAAAGCATTTTGCCAGCTTGTTAATGATTCTGCCAACTTGCTGCCTTGTTCTTGCATAATATTGGAAATAAATGACATTGCTTGTATGGCAGTACCATATACACACATACGTACGTACATACATATATACATACATACATTCACACATTCACTCACACATACATATATACACACATTTGCATACATATACAATGAGCTTCTTTCAGTTTCTATCAAATTCACTCACATCACTTTGATTGATCGAGGACTATAGGAACTGAACCTATAGCCATGTAGTTGGGAAGCAAACTTTTTACCACTCAGCTACGCTTGTGCCTTCATCTAATAAAATAATGTTTAGTGGAGAAAACTTGTGATCAAAGATATTCCGACCATGACCATCCTATTTTTTTTCTTGTCTCCTTCCTTTAAGTTATTAATGTTTCCTAGAAAGGCATGAATGTCAGGCAATCACATTCCCTTCATCCTATAAAATATAATGGTTGTTTATATTGTTTAGACCCCAGTTCAATTCAGAATATGCAGACATATACACAAAAGCTTTCGACCCATGACCGTTCTGTTTAGTGATGGGCAGAGACCATGACCTTTGCAGTGCTTCTGAGACTGGTGAGTGTGATGCCATTAATGTTCTGTTTAAATGTTGCAGGTTGATACTTGCAGGAAAAACATAAACAAGGTGGATATTTCAGAGGGATTGATGTTCTGGGGAGGAAGGACTGAAAATAGAGTAGGGTGGTTGGATGCATCACAAATGATGAAAGGTGGAAAGATGAGTGGGTGAGGATACCAGAATGGAGGAGATATGAGGCCAACTCGCTCTGAGGAACAGAGGCCATTATATAATATGTCTTCATTTTTTTTTTCTTTTAAGACATTGGAGTGTGGTTTGAGAGAGATTTATCTAAAATTTCTAGCAGATCAGGTGTTCATGTAGAAGCTACTTCATTGGCTTGTGAAACAAGGTGTTTGTGATGATGCTGTAGTAGTTTACTTGACTAGCTTTTAGTTTTGTCATTCTACAAGTGATAACTTTGTTCTTATTCTCTCTGTGAAGCAGGTGAAATGTATCATATCAGTAATATGTACTGGGTGAATCAATTCAGTTAACTATATAACTGACTCCTACATCATCATTATTTAATGTCTTTTCCATGCTGGTATGGGTCAGACAATTTGACAGAAACCGACAAGTCAGAAGACTGCACCAAGCTCTGCTGTCTGATTTGACATGGTTTTTTACAGTTGGATGCACTTCCTAACACTAATCACTTAACACAGCGTACTGAGTGCTTTTTATGTAGCATCAACAGCAGTGAGCCCATCACTACTGCTGGTTTTACATATTTACATAAAAGCTATGTGATAGAAATTATATCTATAGGTCACCAAGTAATTTGCAGGGGACAAGACTCCTTAACTGAGGTGTGTGTGTGAAAAGCATTGAAGGACAAAAAAAAAAAAAAGGTGTCTTGCATTAGAGGGGGAACATGGCTGCCTCAGGTGGAGAGAGAGAAGATGGTGAGGATGTGATGGGAAGGGGCCAGGGGCCATTCACCCAAGTTAATGGGGAAGTGCATATAGTGAAGTGGTGAAGTTGGAGAGGGTGAGTTCACAAGATTGTGAAAGGAGAATGGTAGATGGAGGGGGTGGTGGGTGGAGAAGGTAATGAGTGGGTACAGGTAGAGGGTGGGAGGTAATAGGAGGATATGTGTAGGGGAAAAGTTCCACAGGGATGTACTTTGTGCAGGTGGGTACATAAGGGGAAATGGAGGAGGGGGGAATACAGTAGTGGTGATCAGGGGTGGGGAAGGGGGTGTAGGGAAGATGGGCTATGGGGGTGAAGGGGGAGCATGGACAGGAGGACAAACCTTTATGTCTTAAAAGTAAGACAGTCAAGTAATAAGGTATTAAAGCACCTACCTCTTAATAGATTCTTGAGTTCAAATCCATTGCAAGTTACATTTTTAAAACAACACTATATTCTACATTGACTGTTATTATTGTTCAACCTCAGGCCAGCAGACCTATTATCAAGTGTTGCCCATCAATCATTTTACGTTGTGTATCTAGGACTACAATCTCCAATGTGCTGCCCTGCCT
Source organism: Octopus bimaculoides (assembly GCF_001194135.2). Classification (NCBI taxonomy): domain Eukaryota; kingdom Metazoa; phylum Mollusca; class Cephalopoda; order Octopoda; family Octopodidae; genus Octopus; species Octopus bimaculoides. The sequence goes on along the minus strand of NC_069001.1, from coordinate 16,319,829 downwards.
TTTTTTTCAGACTGTAGGCTTGTTGTTATTGTTTAGCTTTAAATCAATCCTGGTCTATAACCAACAGTACTCCAGCCATGACAGTCTGGTTTTGTTTTCCAACAGTATTACTAGGACATAATTTTTTTAGGTGGTAAGGCATGACTATAGAGAATTTTGGTTGCTTTTCTAGTTTGTTTAGAGACTAGTTAGACAATCCCTCTTCACATATATATGTAATTATTTATATATATATATAATGTGTATATATATATATTTATTTTGTGTGTGTGTGTGTGAGTGTGTGAGTATGTGTGTGTAT
>NC_069001.1:16307908-16319487 GCF_001194135.2 Octopus bimaculoides | reverse complement strand
GAGAGAGATTGCCAATCCCAGATTTATAAGAAATATTCATATATGAATTTTTGTTTTGTTAAGGACCTGCTGCATTTCAGTATTGCAATATCATTTGTCTGTGAAAAGGAAACCCAGATATTATGAAGCAGTCTTTGCAATGATGCCATGTGAAGAATGTATAATTTTCTTGGTAAACTTTACCAAAGATTATAAAACCTAGCTTTCATGGCATGATACTTTTAACTGTGGATTCTTCATGAGTATGCTGAATGTAATATTGTTTGTGCATTATCTCAATATATATGTAATATCTGTGTGAGAGGTGCTGTTTAATATGAAGCTATTGAAATATATTTTTGAAATGTGAAGGTTAAAATATGACAGATGTTGAAGTTGTTTAAGGATGAAGTTTGCTGAAAGAATGTGAGGTATGGGGCTGCCGAAAAGCTTTTGGCTTTGGGCAAAAGAAAATATAGGAGGATCAGTTAATTATGATTTTACTCAACATATTCACCTCTCAGATTCACACACTTGTTGCAGCAGTCCTTCAGTTTTTCTAAGCCTTGTAAAAGAACTCAGAAGCCAGGAGTATATTAGTTTCAAATTTTGGCACAAGGCCAGCAATTTCAGGGGAGTGTGTAAGTCAATTACATCAACCTCAATGCTCAACTGGTACTTATTTTATCAACCCTGAAGGGATGAAAGGAAAAGTCAATCTTGGCGGAATTTGAACTCAGAATGTAAAGATGGATGAAATGCCGCTAAGCATTTTGTCCAGCATGCTAGTGATGAGGAGATTCAAGTTTACTATTTGTATTGTTTTAGAGATTTTGTTTATGAAAACAATGCTATTGGATGAACCAATGAGAATCTTACTATGCAGCTGTTCAACCTATTATAAATAACATCCAGAATCTCTTTAAAAATGATCCCTTATAAAAAAGGAAGTATACATTGAACAGCATAGTCCTAGATATATAAGACAGTCCTTGTGGTTTGACACTTTAAAAATAGTAATAACTAGCAGAGATACCCAGCATTGCTTGGGATTACAATGGCATAGTTTGTATATATATATTATGGCTATGTTGAAGCAGGTGATATGGGAAAGTGCAGCATTTGTGGAGTATATAATGGGCTAATTCAACTAAGTGACTTGTCACTCGTCCATTTGGAGTATTCCAGGCTCTGACTTATCATGGAAAATTGTGGGTGGTGGGTATGTGCATACTTTTGCTAAACTTGAGAAAGTCTCATCTTGCTTCTCTCTTCAGACTCCATCTGACATACTGCAGCATGCCTTTGCTGATCTTGGGAAAGTCTCATCTCACTTCTGTCTTGAGATTCCATTTGATGTGCTGCTGCATGCGTTTGCTGATGGTGGGAATGTCTCAGTTCCCTTCTCTATTGAAACTCCATTAATTTAGTGGTAAATATGTAAATGTAAATACCTTGCAACTTTGCAATTGCTGTGATAATTATGAACTGGTAATTGAATGGTAAATGTGTATTTTTATATACCTTGGACCTGCCACCTAATTGTTTTTTGTCAAGAGTTTCACCTCCAGCTGTTCATTATGTCAGTCAACACACACACACACACACGCTGACACACCATTCCACTGTCATGCTGGTAAAGATGGAAAGTTGCTGATGTGTAATGTTGTTCACATAAATAAATTATTTATTTATTTATCCCAGTAGAATGAAAAGTGAAAGAATAAAAGCGTAACACTATTATATCACATTACAATATAGATGTTATTCTTTCGCTTTTGACATGTAATACTGAACCAGTGCCAATGTTATATCATTTTAATCCAAATGAAAAGAAAAATTACATGTTGAAACTCACGGGGTCTGATACTATTACCATGTGAAATTTGATTTGATTTGGTCAAGCTGTTTGAGATGGTAAAGGGAACAGACAGACATACAGACAAAGAATTTTATATATATATAAACAAGGAAGTCATTTTGTAGACAGAACTTATAATCCCTGTTTGAGCATATAAAGCTCTAGAAAAAAATAGAAAGAAACAGACATAGACTAAAAGAGAGGAACTATTACAGAGGGTGAGAGAGAATATCGTAAGCAAGAGAAACACTTGGCTGGGTGAAGTTCAGGGAATGTGGAGCATTATTATATGGGAAAAGGTTCTTCTTGAAGATGAAAGGAAGGGTTTATCGGAGTTGTGTGAGATCTGCAATGTTGTATGGGAGTGAGACATGGTGTCTGAGGGAAAGTGAAATGGCAATTTTGAGAAGGACCGAGAGAGCAATGTGTGGTGTGAAACTATTGGATAAAAGGAAGGCTGAGGGCTTGATGGGGATGCTGGGGTTGGAGAAGTTGGTGGAGCAGTTGGCAAAGGTGAATGGAGTGCGGTGTCATGGATATGTGTTGAGGAGGGACGAGGACCATGTTCTGAGGTGAGTGTTTGAGTTTAAAGCGAATGAACCATGAAAGCGAGGTCGACCAAAACAAAATGTGGAGAAGACAGGTGGAGCAGGAGATTGGGAAGGTTGGCTTGAGGAGGGAGGACGCCCAAAACTTAGTGAGATGGTGTCGGAGCGGTTACTGTAAGAGCGAGGTAAATCCGGCCACTCCTGTTAATGGGGATAAACCTGGATTTAAAATATTGGAATTCATCATCAAGAGAAATAGAGAATGAGAAAAAGAGAGAGAAGTGAGAAATAAATACAGAGAGAAAAAGAAGAGAATTGGTTGAAAACTGCAGAAGGTTTTAGAGAAAGACCCATGTAAAACACTGCTTTTCTTGGTTTCTTGCTTTATGCGGGAGCCCTGGGCAAAATGTTATAGAGCATAACCATCCTTGGCACATAAGTAATGTGTGTGTAAAGTTTGGTGAAAATCAGTTGAAAACTGTAGAAATGCATATGTACTACACATACACACACATCCTTTGTTTTATATATATATAGATGATCTTATTATAGTATACAGTGCTTAGATGTATTGCAATGCATCAGAAAAGGGAAGAAGATAGGATAGGAAGCAGCAATATTTTAAGTAAAGAAAGACAACAACGAAGGCTAAAATTGTCGGATGAAACCCTTAAAAAGAAAAGTGAGCAGTAACAGTCTTAAAGAAGAAAGGGTGCATAAAACAAATTTCAGGAAGCATGGAATTTTTTAAGAATACAGCATCGGTTTATTTCATGTTTTGACAATTCTGAGTTTAAGTGTTTGGTTTTGAATAAAAATTCAGCTTCATTTATTCTTATAACAAATCCATTTTAGTAGTAGTAGTAGTAGTAATATAATGTAAGTATCTAATTTAGGCAAAGGCCAGCAATTTTGAGGAGTAGTGAATACTGTTGACCTTAGCATTTGATTTGTACTTTATTTTTATCATCCCTGCAGGGATGAAAGGTAAAGCTGACCTCAGTGGGGTTTGAACTCATAACATAAAGAATTGGAAGAAATACCTCAGAACATTTATTCTGACACTCTAACAATTCTGCTCGCTTACCACCTTAATAATTATGATAATGGTTTCAAATTTTGGCACATGGTCAGCAATTTCAGGGGAGGGGATAAGTCGATTACATTGACCCCACCCTAGTGCTCAACTGGTACTTATTTTATCAACCTCAAAAGGATGAAAAGCAAAGTCAACCTTGGTGGAAGTTGAACTTAGAATGTAAAGATGGACAAAATGCTGTTTTTCTAATAATTATGATAATAAAATAACATTACAGCTAGGTAGAAGTACTGCCAGTCCAAGGCACCTGGATAAACATTATTCTTGTAGACACTTTGACTTTACATATAAGACCCAGAGCTATTTTTGAACCATATCTTCTTGGAGAAAAGAATGGGTCTTATATGCCATCAGATATGGTAATTATTTCTAATTAATGATGTTGGGTGATTTTCTCCAGCTGCTGAAGACTTGCCTTCATAACCTGCTGGCATTAACATAGTTTTGGGTGAAACATTTGCTGGTTATTTGTTTACAAGATTTACAGACGTTGTTTATTTAATACAATAGTTAGCCTTCCCTGAGCAAGACCTACGGCACAAAGACTTTCCAGTTTTGACCATTCTGTCTTTTTTGTATATCCAACACTACATTATTTGCTGTACCCTGCCTTTTTTTTTTTCCTTAAGACAATTGGTGAGAAATAAGGAAATGTTGCCTCTCTGCATTCTCTTCTGTTTCCATCGCTGAAATGTTTGTGTTCTAGGTTAACAGTGATATAACTGCAGTTTGCCTTTATCTACCAATCCTTATGTATAGGTGTTTGCCATATATTCCTGTTGTCTGGAGACTGTTTGGAGTGACAGATTTTATTACATGTCCACATAGGCCTCAGCAATCTAACCACATTCACTTGGCTGACATCTTAAAAATTTAGAATGCTTTTAGGGTTAATGGTATCTATGCAGTAGGTCTTTATCTGGATGTTAGTGTGTATGTAGGTATGTCCTATATTTCTGTGCCTTTAGGGGCTTTAGGTACTGTTTCTAGCAGACAATTTCACCATTTGTTTGTAGTGTATTGTACATTATTACTGCCAACCTTGCTATATCTTTTCCATCTAGTCAGATTTTTAATTTTAAAAATACTTTTTTTTCGTTTTTGTTAGGTCTGAGTAATCTGAAACACTGTAGTTATTATTTATCTCTTCTTTGTTAATATCAACAAAAACCATCACCGCTGCTGTCATCATCATCATCAGCATCATTGTCAGTACCTTCTACTACTTTGAAATGTATTGTATCATCTGTTATATCTCCAACTCCACTGCTTTGCTACATATACCACATTTAAACCATTTTACGTCAGTCATCATCATCATCATCATCACTACCACCACTCATCACTATCACCACAACTACTACCACCACCACCATCACCGTCATCATCATTACCTCCACCATCATTAAAAGGGCAGTAAGTAGATTGCTAGAAGCAGTAAAGTGGTGGACAAAATACCTTTTGGTATTTAACAATATCTTTTTATGCTCTGAGTATAAATATTGCCAAGGACTAGTTTGCATTTAATCTGTCTGAAGTTGATAAAGAATGTACTTGTTCCAATAATGGTAGCCATATTCTTGTGCCAAAGTTTGAAAGTATTATTATTATTATTATTACTATTATTATTATTATTATTGGTTTCAAATTTTGGCACAAGGCCAGTAGTTTAGTGGAAGTTGGGGTCAGTTGATTACATTGATCCCCAGTGTCCAACTGGTACTTATTTAATCAACCCTGAAAGGATGAAAGGCAAAAGTCACTAAGTGTCATTTTGCTAACAATTCTGCCAGCTTAGCAGGATCTTTAGAGTTTTGGGAAAAATGCTTTTTGATATTTGTTCTGGCTCTTTATATTCTGTGTTCACTGAGGCCACCTTTGCTTTTCATCCTCCAGGGGTCAACAAAATAGCATACCAGTCAAATACTAGGGTCAGTATGAGCAACTAACTTCTGTTATTATTTTTTTGCAAGCTGCCAGAATCGTGTGTGTGTGTGTGTGTGTGTGTGTGTGGCGGTGCGGTGCGGTGCGGTGCGTTGTATTGTGTTTACATCTACCACCTGCTTAATCAAAAGTCACAACATCCATTTATCAATAAATCACTCATTTCATGCCTTTGAAACCAGGTAAAATAAGAGATCTCTTACCTGAAAAACAGGTAAGGGTTAGCATCAGGGCAGGCATCCAGCTGTAAAACAATACTTTGATAACCTACAATAGCATGGAAAGACAGATGTAAAAATGGACAAATAAGCTTTGGATAGATAAAAATTTTGGATTAGAGGGCATTGTAACTGATATTTCTGGTTAAATAGCTTTTGATTGGAGACATTCTTGCCACACCCATCCTGTTTTTTTTAAAGATGGTAGCACCCCTTAAGGGTATTGAAGCTCACAAGCAGATCCTAGAAGATAGAAGTTCAGTCTATGCATCAGTCTGAGAACCAGAAAGCCAAAGAAGGGTTCCATGAATATCTGGGGACACTTTCTCTCTCTCTAAAAAGAACCCAAACAAAGCACTCACACTAATGCTTTTTATGTGGTACCTTGGTTTTTAGATATCAATTTTGTTTTTATTTATTTATTAGCTTAAAAGCTGCACTCTGTGCAGATTTTCTAGCTAGCTCTTGTGGAGGGCTAATTGAGCCTATGGTGTTTGATCAGAAGCTAAGGACAGATGAGAATTAATTCTGTAATGCAATCATACTATTGTTCTTGTCCCAAATTGAATTCTGACTGTTGGCCAGTTTGTCCCAAAGTTCTTATCTTGACATAAAATTAATGAAGCGAATGTCCTTTATCACCCCCTTGATCTCTGGTATCATCTGACAAACGCCAACCAAGATGGCATGAATTGGCCAAGCATTAACTGCTAGAAATAGCAACCCAAATGTTTTAAAATCAGATCCTAATGCTGGATATTCAAAAACCAAATGGAGGACAGATTTTCAATCCTGGGATCATCTTGATTCCAAAAAGGTATAATATGACTAGGAAGAGCAAGTATAGACTGAGATACAGGGGTCTCAGACAGACAGACAATATTTTGCTTTTATCATTATAGATATATTTATTTGTGCCAAAATTAGAAAGAATTTATTTATTTGGCAAAACGTTAGATGAGGTGTGTTTATAAAAAGCTTTTTAGTGGAAAGAGTCACTGAACTACAAAAGGTTGAGTACCACTAATCTAATGTACTCTTTCCTTATTCAAGATAGCAGGGATATGATCTGAAAGAGGTTTGGCTGCTAGCTGGTTGAGCAACAATATAGATATTGCCTAGTTGGCTTGTGGTCAGTGGAGCAAGAGGAAGTGGGTGGTTACTGTAGCTTTAAAAATGGTGTTGGTGGCTATGCAGAAGAGGTGGCGGCGATGGCACTGGCAGTGTGGGTGGTGGAATTTGAGAAGCATTCATCTAAAGTTTAGAACTATGTTTAATGGGGCAAGAGTTAGGTAAAAGAGTTATGGTGAACAAGAAATTTTGTTTTCTTTCTCTCGTAGAGAATCGGAAAGTCATGTAATAGGTGTAAGATTTCTGGAATTCTTTCTTCCACTCAATTTTTAGGAATTTAGGATTTTTCTTCCTTGCTTTGGCTATTTTAGCAATTGAGTAAATTTGAGATGGCTTGTTAATGATCTTTTTCAAGTTTTACAAAATGTTTGTATATCTGTGTATCTGACTACTCTGTTTTTTTATTGTTGTTTATCCCGAGTCAGTCCTAATCAAGCAGACCTACTGATCAAAAAGTTTCCAAATTCTAACCATTCTGCTGGATCTCTTTTCTTGTCTAGACTAGTTGCAGGCTTGGCTGTCTGGTTAAGAAGCTTACTTCCAATTCATATGGTTTGGGTTTAGTCTGACTGTGAGTAAGTGTCTTCTACTATAACCTTGGACCAACCAAAACCTTGTGAATGGATTTGGTAGATAGAAACTGAAATTTGGTAGATAGAAACTAAGGTGACAAGCTGGCAGAAACGTTAGCGCGCTGAGTGAAATGCTTAGTACTACTTTGTCTGCCGTGACGTTCTGAGTTCAAACTCTGCTGAGGTCGATTTTTGCCTTTCATCCTTTTGGGGTCGATAAATTAAGTACCAGTTATGCACTGGGGTCGATGTAATTGACTTAATCCCTTTGTCTGTCCTTGTTTGTCCCCTCTATGTTTAGCCCCTTGTGGGCAATAAAGAAATCAGAAACTGAAACATCATGTACATACATACACATATATGTTTGTGTGTACCCTTGCCTAGACATCATGCAATTGTAAACGGGCATCACCATCATACAAGCAGTGTTGTTGGTTTCCAGTCTTCCATAACATGTCTGCCCATGAGGAAATGTTACCTACAATGTATCACCCTACAAAGGTTATTTAATATTTCTATTATATTTTGGGAAAGCTTCCCCTTATCAAATATAAGATAGAAAATAATCCTAGAATTTCAGAAGGATAAAAAGTATGCTTTATATTTCCCTGAATTTTTTTTTTATTCTTGACTGTTACTTTATTTTATCAACCCTGGAAGGATGAAACATGAAGCTGATCTTAGCAGAATCTGAACTTGGAAAAAAAAACATATATAGATGCAGGTGTGTCTGTGTGGTAAGAAGCTTGCTTACCAAGCATATGATTCCAGGTTCAGTTCCAAAGCCATGTGAATGGATTTGGAAGACAGTAACTGAAAAATCCATTGTGTATATGTGTGTGTGTGTTTGTCTCCCATCACCACTTTAGAACTGGTATTGGTGTGTTTACGTTCCTGTGACTTAGTGGTTCAGCAAAAGAGCCTGCCAGAATAAGTGCCAAACTTAAAAGATAAATACTAGGGGTCAATTCATTTGACTAAAAATTCTTCAAGGTGGTGCTCCAGCATGGCCATAGTCTAATGATTGAAACAAGTAAAAGATAAAAGAACCAGAATAAATGCTGTAAAGCATTTTTTCCAACACTGTATGAAGACAGTTTCATCAAGATGTGCTGAGCTCTGTAGAGGGAATGTGTGGAAGGAGTAGACCCAGGAAAACATGAGATGAAGCGGTGAGAAAGGATCATCAGATGTTGGGCCTCACAGAGGGGATGACATGGGACTGAGACATCAGGCAGCTTGCTGTGCTTGAGAAGACATGTCAAAGTAAATACGAAGACATCCTTGCGTACAGACATGTCCCCTGCATCCCTCTTCAGCTGAGCGTTCCTGACCTTGCAGGCTCATGGCTGCCAGTTCCATGCAAAAAAGCACCCAAGCTGGTGCAGTGTAAAAACACCCACTGCACTCTGTAAAGTAGTTAGTGTTCGGAAGGGCATCAAACCATAGAAACCATGCTAAAGCAGACAGGGAGCCTGGACAGCTCACCAGCTTGCCAGCATCTGTTAAACTGTCCAACCCATGCCAGCATGGAAAACGGACATTAAATGATAAATGATCATCATCATCATAATGATTTTGCCATGCACAAGGTCAGCAACTTTGAGGTGAAGAGGTAAGCTGATACCATTGATCTCATTATTTGACTGGCACTTTATTTTATTGACCTCAGATGGACATAGAGTAAGGCTAGCCTTAACAGGATTTGAACTCAGAACACAGTCATAAAACTGCTCTAAAGCATTTTACTCAATGCTCAAACAGTTCTACCTATCTTTCACCTTCTGCTAATCCACTAATAATGATAATGGTTTCACATTTTGGCATAAGGCCAGCAATTTTAAAGGAGTGGGTATATCATTTACATTGACCCAGTATACAACTGGTATTTATCTTAATGACCCTGAAGAGATGAAGAGCAGAGTTAACCATGTGGAATTTGAATCCAAAATAACAATGGGGGTTTCAAATTTTGGTACAGGGCCAGCAGTTTTTGAGGGGAGAGGGAAGTTGATTACATCAACCCCAGTACTTGACTGGTATTTATTTTACTGACCCCAAAAGAATGGAAAACAAAGTTCACCTGAGCAAAGTTTGATCTCAGAATATAAACACAGACAAAATACTGCTAAGCATTTTGTCCAGCATGCTAACAGTCCTGCCTGCTCATCACCTTAATAATAATAACAATAATCCTTTCTACTGGAGGCACAAGGGCTCAAATTTATGGGGAGGGGGACTAGTTGATTACATTGACCCCAGTGTTTCACTAGTACTTAATTGATCGAACCCGTAAGGATGAAAGGCAAAGTTGACCTCTGTGGAGTTTGAACTCAGAATGTAGCAACAGGCGAAATACCACTAAGCATTTTGGCCAGTGTACTAATGATTCTGCCAGCTCATAGCCTTAATAATAATAACAATAATAATAAGAATCCTTTTTAAGTTTTGGCAGAAGGCCAGCCATTTTGAAGGGAGTTGCATCAACCCCAGTAGTTGACTGGTACTTTTATTTTATCAAACCCAAAAGAATGAATGGCAAAGTTGGCTTCAATAGAATCTAAACTCAGTACATAAGGAGCTTGAAGAAATTCTGTCTAGCATTTTGTCTGCTGTGCTAACAATTCTACCAGCTCACAGCTTTTAATAGTCATCGTCATTTAACATCCATTTTCCAAGCTGGTGTGGGTTGGATGGTTTGACAGGAGCTGGCCAATCAGAGCTCCAATTGTCTGCTTTGGCATGGTTCCTTTGGGTGGATACCCTTCCTTATACCATCCACTTTACAGAGTATGCTGGGTACCCTTTACATGCTACAGGCACCCGGTGCTCTAATGTAACACCAGCATAAATACATTTTACATGACACCAGCACTTGCAATAATAATAATAATAATGATAATCCTTTTTACTAAAGGTACAAGGCCTGAAATTTTGGGGGAGGGGAGTAGTCAATTACATTGACCCAAGTGTTTCACTGGTACTTAATTTATCAATCCTGAAAGGATGAAAAGCAAAGTCAACCTTGGTGGAATTTGATTTCAGAACATGAAGAACTGAAAAAAACATTGCTGTTAGGCATTTTTCCCAACATGTTATTGATTCTGCCAGCTCACCACATTAATAATAATAATAATAATAACAATAATAATAATAATAATAATAAAAAAGAATATTCAGACAAATAAATAACAAAAACAGCAGGACTTACAAATATATATAACATACAGAAAATTGCACTATTGGGCACTGCACACATCCTAGGCAAAACACTTTCAATACAGTAACCATAAGAGCATCACAGCAAACCACAGCACATACCCAAGGCACACAGAGCTGCGCTCGGTAGTGAAATGAAAGCACGTTATAAAAATAAAACTACTGAACAATAATAATAATAATAATAATAATAATAATAATAATAACCCCTTCTATTGAAAGCACAAGACCTGAAATTTGATGGGAGGGGACTAATCGATTATATTGACCCCAGTGTTTCACTAGTACTCAATGCATCAACCCCGAAAGGATGAAAAGCAAAGTTGACCGTGGGAGAATTTGAACTTAGAATGTAGTGAAGGACGAAATACTACTAAGCATTTCGTCCAGCATGCTAATGATTCTGCCAGCTCACTGCCTTTAGTCCTTTCTACTAAAGGCACAAGGCCTGATATTTTGGGGGAGGGGACTAGTCGATTGACTGACCCCTGTGTTCAACTGGTACTTATTTTATCGACCCTGAAAGGATGAAAGGCAAAGTCGAACTCATCAGAGTTTGAACTCAGAACGTAAAGATGGACGAAATGCTACTGAGCACTTTGTCGAGCATGCTAACAACTCTGTCAGCTCCCAACCCTTACCTTGATGATGATGATAACAACAACAACAACAACAATAACAATAACAATAATAATAATAATGATAAATTTCCATGGTTTCATGGTGAAAACTATTCATCATAAACCGTCCATCTATAACTTCTATGATTCTCATTTGCTGACAGTCCAGTTTTCTGTTAATCTCTTTTGTTATCCCCCCCCCCTTTTTTTGTTTACTTTTTATGGATCTATATTCACTGCTGATTTATTTATTTATTTTTCCATCATATCAAATAAGCTATGTTATTGTCCTGACTGTTTTATTGTATTGCAATGTTGTATATTCATTGCATGGAATCTGTTTTACCCTTGTAGTATGTCTTTATTTTCTTTTTCACCCCCCCCCCCC
>NC_069001.1:16299805-16307273 GCF_001194135.2 Octopus bimaculoides | reverse complement strand
ATATATATATATGAGGATGCTTGGCCTCGTGGGTAGGGTATTGCACTCACAATTGTGAGATCATGATTTCAATTCCTAGATTAGGTTGCGCACTGTGTTCTTGAGTAAAACACTTCATCTTACATTGCTCTGCAATCACTTCAGCACTTGATGTGTGGTACACTTGTGCACCTGTTCAGATAATGTTGATTTGATGGAGGGAATGAGCTAATGTACAGCACATACATTTGATCACTTTAAACAAATCATTGGTGCAGGTCGTTTGGTATAAAAGTTGAATGCTCATGTGTCGTCTTTGATGGGGCAATCCACACACACACGCACACATGGACTGTCGACAGATGAGATCCAGAGATGCTCAATATAGAAAACACTTAGTAGTGCTCAAATGATTTGAATTTACAGTCTGAGATCTTTACCAAAGACTTATTTGTTGGGATAAAGAGTGGCTATAAGAAGAATCCAGGCGAACAGCTATGGAGATAATGATGCAAGTAAGCAAATAAATAAATTCTGTGTCTTTGTAGCTGCTTAAGTTTGCTCTGTTGATATATAAATATCTATATATTTATACATGAATATTCATTTTCTGAATAATTTTTTTAGTCATAGTTTTCTCTCAATTGCCTCATTATCTCTCTCTCTTTCTCTCTCTATCTCTCTCTCTCTCTCTCACTATATATATATAAATATATATATATATATATGTATATAAAGCAAACAAGTAACAAGGATGTCCAGGTATCAATGCATTACAGCCGTTTCATGTGGCTCCATTTAATCCACGAATGCAAACATTACATCAATTTGAAAGAAACCGCTCTCCTCAGAGCAGATGACCATATAAATTTCCAATATAAAGGATAAACCATTTTTTTTAGCACAATTTACATCAGTACTATCTTAATTATTTTCTCTCTCTCTATCTATCTATCTATATCTATATATATATATATATATATATATATAAATAAGGAGATAAAGATCGACAGGCAGGTATCTATACATCAAGATACATAGGTAGATACAGATAGATAGATTGCCTTGAAATTATATAAGTAATAATGAGTCAGGAATCCATAAGATATTATTTCAGGCCAAGTCATTAGATTGTTAGACAAAGTGAATGTTTGTATCATAGAATCAAGGATGGTTTCAGTGGGTTGGTATCAAAAATGTTAAGATATACTGTTCATTTGTAGTTCATTTTATAATTTTTTTTTTAAATGTCTAGTTAGGGCCTTTATATTTTCCTGATACTTCTGTCCAGACTGAAGGCCTGATGTGAATGCATGCAATAGAATGGACTGTCTTAACCCTTTAGCATTCAGATAATTCTGTCAAATGTAATGCTTGTTTATCCACATTGTTTTGAGTTAATCATGCATTACCTTGTAGCTTCAAGATTTTGATGATGTGATTGCTTATTTTTAGAATGACATTGTAAGGTAAGTATGAGATACCAGATCTGGTTAGTTTGAATGTAAAACAAGTAGAATATTTGGGCTGTATATGGCTGGTTTAAATACTGAAAGGTTAAAGACATCCCAGAACCAGATGATGGTGTTAAACTGAGCAACACCATCACATATGAAAAATGTCCATACTGTTTCCTAGCATAGCTAATCTATAAAGCTAATCTATATGACAGAATTTTGCATAGTTTTCCTGATAAGATGTCTTTTTTCTTTTACATTATTTTCATTTTGAAATGCTGCCATACTACTTTTTCTCATTTGTTAATTCCTTTAAGGATGACTTGGCATGAAAGCCACAACAATGGACATCAATTGATATGGATGAGATATCAGCGCTATCTGATAAAACAGTTTGACTGAACACAAATATTTGAAATAATTGTTGGAAATAGTTAATGACCTGTTGGACATATCTGTACAGGAGAAAGCAAATAGAAAAGCTGCATGACTAGACTATATTCATCGATTGACCAGGAGAGATTGTTTACTTTAAGATAAGAGAACCTATGAAAATCAATAACCATTCTCTGGAATGGCTTTATCAGTTTTATCAGTGCTGACCACCAGCTGATTTAATAAGCTTGGGTTTAAACAGAATAAAAAAAACAGTAGCGGCTGTGTGGAAAGAAGCTTGCTTCCCAACCACATGGTTCTGTGTTCAGTCCCACTGTGTGGCACTTTGGGCAGGTGTGTTCTATTATAGTCTTGTGAGGGGATTTAGTAGACAGAAACTGCAAGAAGCCCGCTGTATATATATATATATATATGTGTGTGTGTGTATGTCTCACCACTGCTTGACAACCAATGTTGGTGTGTTTATATCCCTGTAACTTAGTAGTTTCACAAAATAGACTGACAGAATAAGTATCAACCTTTAAAAAATAAGTACTGGGGTTGATTCATTTAACTAAAAATTCTTCAAGGTGGTGCTCCAGCATGGCCACAGTCTAATGACTGAAACATGTAAAAGACAAATGACAAAAAGATGACCAACATGTATAGCATATGATTTCCTTCAGTTGCTGATGTTGAGAGCAGTATTTATCTCAGAGGAGAGGGTCATGTGAAGATTGAAAAAGGTAGCTGAGGTGTTAATCCAGTCCAATATTGCCAGTGAGTGGGTATCTCACTAGACTGGAGCACATGCATTCTTGTTGCTCAAATCGTTCACTTGTTGCCAATATCAACTTAATGTGTTATGATTCTGTGGCCATTACTGCCAAGTCCTGCATGGATGTTACATCTGCATAGATTCTTGGATGGTTACTAGAATATTCACCCATTTTGTTTGGCACATCTTTCCCACAATTTGTCTCTAAAAGTCAAACTACCATAATAAGTACATTTTTACCAAACGTGAGGGAATGTAATTCTCAAAGCTAACCCCCTAAAAACTTTTATATACATACATCATACACATCATAAATTCATATATTTATATGCAGGGGTGGGCAAAAGTAGATATACAGTTGCTTAATATGAGTGGAATATTCTTTCCATTTCTCTATTTCTTTTAAGAATATATTCATATTCTCATATTGAACAACTGTATTTCCCCACCACCACACACACACATGAACTCATTGTATAGAAATTGTTTATTTTATCTGAAAATTTTTGAATCCGTTTTGCTTAACCAGCAAATCAATTTTGTAATCCATTTCTTGTTGTGAGATTAGAGAATAATATTAAGTCTGATTCAAATATTATCCAGACAGGAATTAATGGATTTAAGAAACATTTTAAGTGGGGAAGATTCATAATTTCAAGGCTAATTTATACATTTGTTTTAACTCAGAGTTAGCTGATAGCCTTTAGCAATAGTCTCTAACATTAGTACATGACTATAAATATGTAAACCTGCAGAATAGACATTGATAATCGAACGACATTCCTTTAATATAACCATCTGGTCCTTGAGTGCTTTGAGTGAAGGCCTTTGGTTGCAGAATTTGTCTGTTCTATTAATATAACTATTTGGTCCTTGGGTGTTTTGAACAGGGGGCTCTTCTTGCACAACATTATTAATATAACCATCTGGCCCTTGGGTCTCTCAGTTACAGTATTTAAACTAAGCCTCTGATTTCTTCCTCTATTTCTCCCTCATCAATCTTGGAGGTTCTGTATAAAGGTCACCAGTATGACCCTTCTTCTGCCAAACTGAGCCGTCAGGAATAGACTGGTGTCTAATTTTTTTATTCTAGAAGAATAAACTAATGAGGAAGTCTCTATGTGATTGCGTAACATGCTTAAAATAGTAACCAAATATCACTCAAATTACATCTTGCTGTCTCAGGAAAAATTATATGTTGGATAATAGTCCTGTGTTTATTACACTTTGGAAAAAGATGAGTTGGTTATGGTTGGATTGCCTTTGATCATAGCACTGTTCACTTAGTGCTGACCTGAGGCAAAATGACAAAACAATAGCAAATGCTCCCAGGTGTATAAAAAGAAAATGCAAAAATCACTCCTGGCAGAGGAATTTTAACTCCCAACACAAACCAATGAAACAAAACAATATAAACCTGTTATTCTACCGTATTTGCCATCCCACAAGTCATCATTGCAATCATTTTAATATCTATTTTGTCATACTTGCATGGGTCAGATTGGAGGAAGAATTTTTTTTTAAGCAGCTGCCCTTCATGTTGCCATTGCCTCATTTCCAAGTGAGGTGAACTTAGGTAATTGTTTTGTGCAATTTTTATGGCCAATGGCATAATTAGTGTGTGTATATGTGTGCCACCTGGGGTTGTTGTTGTTGTTGGCACTCCATTGCTTATGACGACGAGGGTTCCAGTTGATCCGATCAATGGAACAGCCTGCTCGTGAAATTAACGTGCAAGTGGCTGAGCACTCCACAGACACGTGTACCCTTAACGTAGTTCTCTGAGATATTCAGCATGACACAGTGTGACAAGGCTGACCTTTTGAATTACAGGCACAACAGAAACAGGAAGTAAGTGTGAGAGAAAGTTGTGGTGAAAGAGTACAGCAGGGTTCGCCACCATCCCCTGCTGGAGCCTCGTGGAGCTTTAGGTGTTTTCACTCAATAAACATTCACAACGCCCGGTCTGGGAATCGAAACCGCGATCCTATGACTACGAGTCTGCTACCCTAACCATTAGGCCATTGCGCCTCCACGCCACCCGGGGTAACCCTCGAGTTAGCCCCACTCCAGGTGTATATGCCTCTACACAACTATATAGCAGACCCAAAAATGTTTACCCTTACTTAACTATTGGTGTTCATGCAGCTGGCGTCTCAGAGTAACAAAACCTTCCGTGTTTTGCTTTCCTAAATTGACTAAGGACCAGGTGGAGGGAGAGGAGGGTTCCATGTGAATTAGGGCGGGATGGCGGTGGAAACTGGTGTTTGATGTTTCGATTCAACAACGAAGTCCGTTGTGGTCGATTAGGCAGAAAATACATTTATATAAAAGTCAGATGTGAAATATTCAGGCATTAGTCATCAAGTATTTTCATTAAAAACTAAATGCACTTAAGTCAGGTAAGCCAAAAACAGCAACGATAGGTCATAGTGCCTTCGTTAACCCAACGGCCGTGGTTTTCTCTTCAAAGTATTCAATGCGAAACCAATGAAGCCCATATTTGTTGATTTAAGCTGAATTAAGTGCGTTTATAATATTTCATTTTTTTTTCTAATTAGTATTATATATATATTTTTTTGAAAGGAAATCCTTAGTGTGTGTGTTGCTTAAATTTAGTTTTTACGATGTTTATTTTCATTGTTTCTGATGTATTTTTGGCATTTATCGATCGTAGGAATTTCGTTGTGTGATGATAGCTTGCTACTGCAACAACTTTAATTGAAAGGAAGTGATCTGGTTTAGCTCAGAGCCGGCCGGTCCTGAAACAATGTGGTTTGGCTACTTTGTCATATAACACAGCAGTTCATTTATTGTTTTACTGTTTTTTTTTTTTAGTCGAATAGGACTGCGGCCATCCTGGGGCGTTATCACTTTGAAGACTTTTTTTTAGGTAATCATACAGATAGATCCCCGTATTTATTTTAGTCCCTATAGAAACAACAAGGGGCTACTCTACTAAATGTAGTAGCTCGACCTTCTAGAAATAGCAGTCAAATACCCCTCAAATCTTACTACACTTATGTAAAAACGAAGCAAGGACTCATTGGACGATGTAGCAGTTTGTGATATATATATAAAAAAGAAGACGTGATGATTGTGGTTGGATTATTTAATCAATCGTGTTTGTCTTGGGGTTAAACAACACCGTGAACGGAAAAAGAATTGGTTGTTATTTTTTAACAAATTCAGTGACCACGAGTTGGGAAGTCCTCACTTGGTGGGCAAAATCTCACTCGTATTAAAATTTGAAGTCCTTAGCTGACAAAGTCTCTAAAAACCCAAATGAATTTCCCCTACCATCACCGCCACCCAAAAATGAACTTCAGAAAAATATGGGATCTATTCCATCTCAAAATTTATGTATAAATATGAATTTGTAAAATAAACGATTAATTATTTTCGTCAGTATTGCTGTATCATTACAAGGTCTTATGTCCTTGAAGTTTGACCTCGGTACTAAAAATTATCCCGTAAAACAATAACAATAGCGTGGATAGTCTGCGGAAGTTTGTCTACATGGAGCGCCGCCTAGCCAAGGGAGATAACCTACTTATAGGAAAGCCCTATATTGTTTATTGGTTTATCTGTGTGGCACTTAGTCGTCAGCCTTTCATCTGAAGCTGTGGCTTCTCATTTTTTTTCAAGCTGTCGCTTACCTTTATTAATTAAATTTTTCAACGCTCCTTTGCTGTGATTCAACATAAAAAATACACCACAAAAAAAAAAGAAAACATTCACCGACAGGTTGATCGCCAGTAACTCTTTGCCTGCTTAGTGTAACATATGTACAACAGCAGGACATATTTGCCTGTCCAAGTCATTTTCATAAGTTAGTCCTAAACAGATATGCTTGTTTTCAGTGTTTTAGTTAATCCTTGGGCGAACTCGTTCAGTAAAGACGTTGTTAAGCTTGAAAACGAATTCTTTAAATGTAAATTTGCATTTCACAATTCGATTTTTACAAAATTTAAGGTTGAACTGAAAAGATTAGATCTGATATAGATACGGGAACGAAATTATGATAGAAGACAAGTTTTATGTCTTCAACCAAGCTAAAGTACTGAGTAAATATACTTCTGGGCAATCCTAAAAAATAGAGTCGGAAATTATCCAATCTTTTATCTTGTTTCAGTCACTAGACTGTGGCCATGCTAGGGCGTTGCCTTGAAAAATTTTAGTCGAATGAATCGACCCCAGTACTTTCAAGTTTTTTTAAGCGTGACATTTATTCTATCGGTGACTTTTGCCGAACTGCTAATTTACAGGGACGTATACACATCAACATTGGTTGTCAAGCGGTGGTGGGAGACAAGCACGCCACACACACACACACGACGGGCTTCTTTCAGTTTCCGTCTACCAAACCGACTCACAAGGCTTTGGTAGGCTCGAGGCTATAGTATAAGACACTTGCTCAAGGTGCCAAGCAGTGGAACTGTACCTTGAACCAAAATCATAATTTCTTCGGATGTATGACTCAAGTGTCGTAGAATGCGATTTTGGAAAGTAATAAAAATTCTTTCAACTATAAACATAAGACAAGCATATTCTGTTGTATTTAAGGAGAGTCATTCTCTTTTAGTGCCTTATAATTTAACACACTCACTGGTAAACTTTCCACTCATTTACTTATTTATTTTTCTAAAATTTTCGTTGCGTCTTGCAACCTTTTCAATAGTCATTGACCCTCTTTACGCTCTGATTTCAAATTCCGCCGAGGTCGACTTTGCCTTTCATCCTTTCGGGGTCGATAAATTAAGTACCAGTTGCGTACCGAGGTCGATCTAATCGACTGGCACCATCCCCCAAAATTTCGGGCCTTGTGCCTAGAGCAGAAAAGAATAGTTGTTGACCCTTTATTGAAAAGGTTGCAAGA